>NC_142652.1:87488152-87794347 GCF_055504915.1 Nelumbo nucifera | reverse complement strand
TCCTAAAACACACATGAAGACGGAAAAAAAAAAGTGACTGAACAGTTCAAGGAGTGAGCTATACTACTAATGGACAGCAAATTTATGGGTAATTTCGGAACATGCAGTACATTAGAAAGGGTAAGGCCGAGTGGGAGAGGTGTGGTACCTTGGCCAGCTATGGTAGAGAAAGAACCATCAGCTAGTCTCACCTTATCTCTCCCAGAGAAAGGTTATATGTCTGAAATAAATTTGACTTACCGGTCATGTGGTTTGAGGCTCCGGAGTCAATAACCCAAGGAGAATCAGTGGTATGAGATGACACACGGAAGGCAATGGCAGCGTTACTTGATGTAGACGCGAAAGAGGTAGAGGGAGTAGGACCAAAATCCATTTGGCGGAGAGTCCTACCATACAATTCCAAATGGTCACGAAAAGAGTTGATAATTTCTTCCTTAGGGTCAAAACTGGGATGCCTCTCCTGAGTTACCAATGGACTAGTCTCTATCGACGCCATATTAGTTGAGTTATACTTTTTCTGATTCCGCTGGCTTGGTTTCTTGCCCTGATCAGGTGTTGACTTCTTACCCAAATCCTGTGCTTATTTAGGTTTTCCATGGAGATCCCAACATGTCTCTTTCGTGTGTCGTGTCTTCTGGCAGTGAGTGCACCAAAGTTTACTCTTATCATCTGTTCTCTTCTGAGAGTCACCTTTCTTAAAAGCACCTCCGACTTTTGTATCTGAATTTCCCCGAACAGCTAGGGCAACCGACTCCCCCTCTACACAATTCATCACACTTCTACTCTCTTCTGACTGCACTAAGGCATACACCTCCTGAACTGATGGCAAGTCTTTACTACCCAAGATCTGCACCCTGATGGACTCATATGAAGGATTCAGCCCTAGGAGGAAGGCAAAGACCCGTTGCTAAGATACAAGTGACTTATACGCCTTTGCATCTTCATCACACTTCCAATTTACATTCTGGTAGTGATCAAGTTCTTTCCATATCGATGTCAAATCAGAATAGTACATCGAGAGACTCCTCTCCCCCTGCTTGCAAGTAGAGGATTCAGCTTGCAGTTGATATATCTTGGCATAGTGTCTCTGCTCTAAATAGGTGGACTTTGCTTATTCCCATATCTCACAAGCAGTTTCAGCCCACATAAAAGTCTTCCTTACCTGTGGCAGCATGGAAACCAAGAGCCATGACACTGAAGGAATTCGAAGAGCAAAAGATCTAAATATTAGCCGTTTGATTCTGGAAGGTGGCTCGAAGGTGGTGATTAATTGGTTGAAGACAGAGGACAGTGGTTTGTGGAACTTTAGCAATGAGAAAAAGCAGTTCTTATGGCTGGGTAGGGACATAGAGATTCAGTACAGCTGGGTGAAGAGGAGTGCCAACTCATTTGCGGATGGGTTGGCCAAGCAAGGAGTGAATAGGGAGGCTGTTTTCTGGGCTAGTTTTTAATTTTCTTTGCTTTCCCTGAGTTTTCTGTTTTTGGAAAGCTAAGTTATTTTATCTCCCTTTGTATTCCTTTCCCTTTATTCTCTTAATTTAATGAAATTGATGTTATTGATCAAAAAAAAAAAAAACCAAGAGCCATGACATCACCATACTATTCTCTTGGTTCCACCTATCATATTCAGCACTTCCATACTTCGGTTCCTTCACTTTCCCATTGATGTATCATATTTTCCCCCTAGCAATGATGTAGAGTTTTATTCCCCTAAACCACTCAAGGTAGTTCAGAACATCAAAGGGAATAACAGCCATGGGGAAACTCATATCCATTCCCCCACTCACTCCATTGTGGCTCCCTGGAATCTTTGAAGTAGCAGAATTCTCAGACGACATGGTAAGCACAAGTTTTTTTATCTAAACTCTCAACTTAGGATCCCTCCTTATATCGACAAAAGCTCCACACACAACAATTCAGTTCTGGACTTAATCTGAGCACAAAAACAAACAGCACCAACTTCCAAAGAAGAACTATGACGAGACTGATTTTCACCACAACATTAATCAATAACGTGTAAGTTCCACCACAGCATTAATCAATAAGAGAGATCCTAACACACATGAAATCAGACTAACGAGCAGAGAAAACAGGTCATCTACGACCTACAATCACCTTTTCATAGGTATAGGATCACACGATCCAACAAATAAAAGATATAACCCTCACAAAAGTCTGCCAACATTTACAGGATCACACGATCCAACAAATAAAAGATATAACCCTCACAAAAGTCTGCCGACATTCAGTGGTTTGGATTCATTTGCTCTCCACTTGGTACACGACCAAGGAAAGAAATAAAAGAAGAAAGAAAACTTTAGGGTTGTACCAGTTGCAGATCTGATTTGATCAGCCCAGATTCAGTCCTCTGTTCCGCCCAAATTCAATAACTTGAAGAGAAAAAAACTTGGTCGCCCAGATTCAACAGTCTTGCTCTGATACCATCTTGACAATAAATCCGATTGAAATATGAGGAAGTAGAGAAGAGAAGGAAAGAAGAGAGAAAGGAGAAGAAAGGAAGAAGAAAAAGTTTGGAGAAATTGAACAGTGTTGGCAGCGCCAGCTTTTATTATATTATATAGGGCGGCAGAAATAAGAAGGGAAAAGACCCTTGTGCCCCTGCTGTAAGTGAGTACAATAACAGAAATAACAGAAATAAAAAAATGCTTTAACTGGCCAAACAGACCCTAATACAAATAACTAAATTATTTCAACAGGAACCTTTGATGTATAAAGTTTCTGCTTTGGGCCATCCCAATCTCTGGGATGCATCCAGTTGTTTATTATTTTTGCTTTTATATTAATAAACTCTGGTTGTTACCAGAAAAATGAAGGAATTCATACATTGATAAGCAATTAGGAAAGTTGGCTTCAACAACATCTTCCTATGGGCTCAATTTGGAAGGAGATTCAGAAAATTCACCCTCAGTTCTTAAAGGGCATAAAATATGAAATGGGCAATGGCTATAGGGTGCTTTTTTGGAAGGACTACAGGTGTGGGGATGCCCCTCTAATGGCCTTATATCCTGATCTGTTTGAGATTGCAGTAAACAAGGATGCAACAGTGTCTGATTGTTTGGAAAGTCAAAATGGACAGTCTACTTGGAATCCTCATTTCAGGAGGAACTTAAATGATTGGGAGGTGGCTTCTTTGGTTAGTTTACTCCAGATCCTTTATGATTCAAAGACAACTGGAGTAGGGGAAGATAAAAGGAAATGGCTCTTTGAGAAATCAGGGTTCTTTCTCTGTGAAATCCTTCTTTAATTGCTTGTCAAGGGAGGATACCTCTCCCTTTCCAAGTGAGAGGATCTGGATCAGAGCTGTACCTTCTAAATTGGCTTTTTTTTGTCTGGTCTGCAGTGCTGGACAAGATCCTAAGGAAAATTTAGCCAGAAGAGGTTTAGAGGTGGCAGATATGACTTGCACATTATGTAATGGAGATGTGGAGTCTTCTAGCCATTTGTTGTTAAACTGTGACTTCACTTTCGGGTTCTGGGTAAGACTGCTGGACTTGTTTGGGTTTAAATTGTGTTTCCCATCTGATGTGAAGGGATTCATAGGGACTTGGTTTTTAGGAAGCTTAAGCAGGGCAGGAAAGGCAGCATGGAGCATCCTCCCCTCAGCAGTTTTCTGGGCAGTGTGGAGTGAAAGAAATAGTAGTTTTTTTTTTTTTTTTGAAAAAAGGTAACTATTATATTCAAAAGGGGCAATGGGGTGGGGGGATGTACATGAGAGGATGTACAGACCAAACAAGATAGCCCTACTAAAAGATACCCCACTTAAGGGGGCAAAGTATTTGCACTATACAAAAAAGTTTTATCCACCCCAGATTTAGCCAAATGATCTGCAATTGAGTTCAGCTCCCTTGGAATCCATCTAAAACTGCAAAACAGAGAAGAAAAAGACACTTCAGAAATCTCATTGAGAAAATGGCCCAGTCTCCAGGGGCCCTTACCAGAATTGGAGACCCAATTAATAGCATTCCTAGAGTCTCCCTCGATAAGAAATAGTAGAATTTTCGAATGGAGACAGTCTTCAAAAGAAGAGGTTCTTAACAGGATTTTGGGGATGGCACACTCTTGGTTGGAAAATCACCCACTATTCAAAAACAGGCATACTTGTTCTTTTTTTTATCTTGATTTTCTTTTTGTAAGAAGTTTATAGTTTTCCTCTTTTGTTTTGGGGGGTCTGGCTGATTGGGCATATAGTACTCCCTATGTTCAGTCCATCATTGTACAGGGGCTCTATTGTATTTTGACTTCTTGATTTTAATAAAATACTTTACCTCAGTTCAAATTTCAAAAAAAAAAAAATCAACTTGAACATTCCTAGGGGAGCATGAGCATCATGCATTATCTTCACGATAAATGTGGAAAAAGTAGTCGATCAAGACTACAATCAGTCTTGAATCCAAAAGTAAAAAGAAAAGATTTCAAAAGGAGAAAAGAAGAAGAAAAATGGGAGAAAAGCAGAAGCACACGAAGGGTTTTAGAAAAGGAGAGAGAGAGGGTCGAATTGTTATGATCTGCCAACCCACTCTTAATATTTATATGTTTACTAATTGTAAAAAGGCTGAATTGCCCTTATTGCTTACATGGCAAATAAACTAATAATAAAGCTGAAATAACAAGCTGTAACAACAAACTGAAATAACTACCAACTAACACTGACATAACTAACAAAGAATACATGTTGTGCTGCCAATACGAACACAATGGGGACCACAGCCGTGGGGTCCACATCAGTGTTCTCTACACTCCCCCCTCAAGTTGGGAATAGATATTTGTCATTCCCAACTTGCAAAGGTCTGCCTCTAACTTCTTCCTTGGAACGCCTTGGTGAGAAGATCTGCGAGCTGCATGCTGGAGGTGATATACAGGAGACACACTTCTTGAGATGAAACCCTCTCTGACAAAATGTCGATCGACTTCGATATGCTTAGTTCTGTCATGCTGTACCGGATTGTGAGCTATATTAATAGCAACCTGATTATCACAATACAGCATTAAGGGCTTCTCATAATCAATACCCAACTCTTCAAGTAATGACTTCAGCAATAGGATTTCAGCCACACCATTAGCCATCGATCTATATTCAGCTTCAGCACTAGAACGAGAAACAACACTTTGTTTCTTACTCGTCCAGGAGACAAGGCTACCTCCTACAGAGGCACAATATCCAAAGGTAGACCTCTTGTCATCAGCACTCCCAGCCCAATCAGCATCTATATAGACCTCTATCTTCATGTGATCATTATTCTTGAATAATATACCTCTACCTGGACATCTCTTCAAGTATGCTAATATTCTCTCAACTGCAAGGAAGTGAGTAGTTCTAGGAGAATGCATGTATTGACTGACAACGCTGACTGCATAACTGATGTCTGGTCGTGTGAGACAAAGATAGAGGATTTTTCCAACCAACCGTTGGAACATAGCTTTGTCTTTAAGAGGCTCTCCACCCTCTGCACTAATCTTGTGATTCTGTTCAATGGGTGTATCTGCAGGCTTAACACCCAACTTTCCAGTTTCTGCTAATAGATCTAGAACATACTTCCTTTGAGAAATAAAGATCACGTGTTTAGATCTAGCAACCTCAATACCCAAGAAGTACCGTAGCTCACCCAGATCTTTCACCTCAAACTCTTGATGAAGGAGTTGTTTAAGGGACTCAATCTCACTGTTATCATTCCCTGTCACCACAGTATCATCCACATATACAGCAAGCAAGGTCAAAGAAGAGTCCACTCTTTTAATGAACAATGTATGGTCTGACTGGGCCTGTACATAGCCGAATTTTTCAAGGGCTTGTCTGAATCTATCAAACCAAGCTCTGGTGGACTGCTTTAGTCTATACAAGGCTTTATTCAGCCGGCAAACCTTCTTACCTGTCTCTGCATCATAAAATCCAGGAGGTAATTGCATGTAGACTTTTTCCTGTAAGTCTCCATTTAGGAAGGCATTTTTAACATCCATCTGGAACAAGGGCCAAGAATAACTGGCTGCAAGGGCTAACAGAACTCAAATAGTGGTCATCTTTTCCACTGGAGCAAAAGTCTCCAAGTAGTCTATACCATAAGTCTGAGTAAATCCTTTTGCAACTAACCAGGCTTTATACCTTTTAATGGAACCATCAGCATTATGTTTCACGGTAAATACCCATCTACATCCAACCGGTTTCTTTCCTTTGGGCTGGTCAACTAGCTCCCAAGTATTATTCCTCAGAAAGGCATCCATTTCAACCTTCATTGCATCTTTCCACTCAGGAACTGACAAGGCTTCCTGCACTGTTCTGGGAATAGGAATATCAGCAATGGATGTGAGAAAGGACTTGTAAGAGGGAGACAGGAGATCATAGAACAGAAACTGGGAAATGCAGTGAGCTGTGGATGTGGTGCAACGTCGTTTCCCTTTACGGACTGCAATAGGGAGGTCAAGGTCATCCAAAGAAGGTGAAGTAGCAACAGTGGAAGGTATCTCAGTGGGACCTGGATCTGATAAAGGGACTGTAGTACCTGGATTTGGATCCGTAGAAGGAACTGGGGCTGGCCTGGACTGCTGATGACCGAAATCAACCTGCCTCCACGCCTATGATAGACTTTCAACTCCTGGCACCTTTGACAACCCTCCCCATTACATCCCTCATCACTCAATGGAATGGGTAAAGGAACTTCTGATGAGTTAACCCCATTCTCACTACTCTCCCCCTGAGGAAAAACCCTAGGGTAATAGGGTACCTCCTCAAAGAAAGTAACATCCATCGAGACAAATCTCCTCCCGGAAGTATGTTCATAGCAGCAATAACCCTTTTGAGTTTGTGCATAACCGAGAAAAACGCATTTGGAGGCCTTAGGGTCAAATTTGGAACGATGAGATCCAAGAATCTGAACAAATCAAGTGCAACCAAAGGTTTTAAGGGGAACAGTAAATAATTCTTCATCGGGGTATAGAAGAGTAAACGGAGGCTTCATGTCAGGAACCCGTGAAGGAACTCGATTAATGAGATACACTGTTGTAAGAATAGCATCGCCCCAGAAACGGATAGCCACCTCCAATATGTGCCTATTCTTCCTCTCGGCAACCCCAATCTGTTGTAGTGTATAAGGACAAGTACTCTGGTGAATAATCCCATGATCAAGTAGATAAGAGGCCAGTGGCTTGGTAAAGTATTCTTTCACATTATCAGATCTGAGGATTTTGATTTTGACCCCAAACTAGATTAAAATCATCTGATGAAAGGTCTGGGTCAGAGCAGGAACCTCATCTCGATAACGCATAAGGTAAACCCAAGAAAAACAGGTATAATCATCAACAAACAACAAGAAATATCTGTAACCCCCCCCATAGAAAGGATGTGATACGGGCCCCAAACATCGATGTGCACAACATCAAAAGAATTACTACTTTTATTACTCAAGGAATAAGATGTTCTACAATGCTTTGCAAGCTCACAACTCTCACATCTCAAACTTGACATTGTTATGGGCACACCATCCGGCAACGCACTGCGGAGCAGTCATAGGCAGTAGCACACACGGCAGGCTGCACAGCAGTAGGCACCGCCTGGCAGCGCCGCACAGCAGCACGCACTGATAGCGCGCAACGCGCACTGCCAGGCAGCAGTGCGCACCCGCCCGGCACCGCACGGCAGCGGCACCATGGCGCACAACATGCACCGCCAGGCAGCAGCTCGCACCGCACGCACTGCACGGCAGCACACACACCGCGCACGCCCGGCACCGCACGGCAGCGGCACCATGAGCCGCACGCACGCACTGCGCGACAGCAGCACTGTGCGCACGCACCACGCGGAAACGGCACCATGAGCTGCGCGCACGCACCCGGCAGCAGCAGCAGAGCGGGGCCCACACGACAGCTCATAGGGGTGGGCCCACCCTTATCTGGACACATCAAGCCAACTCGCTGCCAGCCTACCTTATCCTTATCTTATCCCTTATCTTTATCTAATCTTATCTTTATCTTTATCTTAAGTAAGAGTGAGTTACCATTAGGAGTAGGTAATTAGGAGTTTGAGTTCAAATTGGAGTTTGAGTTTAATTAGGAATTCCCTTCTGTAATCTCCTATTTAAGGAGCTACGAATTGAAATAAAGGCATTCAGTTTTCCAGCCAAGAAAATAGTGAGGAGAGTTCGGGTGGTCTCTTGGACAAATCACCCCAAGGGAGAGTTCGGGTGGTCTCTTGGACAAATCACCCATTCAGTTTCCGCAATAGGGTCTGCACGCAAGGGAAGGCGCAAGGGGAAGCAGGGCTTTCGCACCGTGGACCGGCCCGTGACGGGATCCTACGCGCGGGACCATAACAGACATCTGAACAGACTCAAACAAATTAGGAAACAAACTCTTCAAAGACCGAAAGGATAAATTACCTAACCGATTATGCCAAAGCATAACCGGACTAACAGACTGAGAAACAAAAGACTTCTTATCTTCATGATCTTTCCAATGAGAACTCTCTCTCCAAGCAGATAGATCCCATTCATCTCACAGCTAGTCTCAATCACCTTCCTTGTCTCCAAGTCCTTAGAAACACATCAATCAGGGAAGAAGGTTACTGAACAGTTCTGATGTTTTGTAATACTACTGACTGAAAGCAAGTTAGTATCAAGCTTAGGAACATGCAAAACTGAGGATAAGGAAATGATATTAGACAACTTGATGTTTCCCTTGCCATAAATGGGAACAAGGGAACCATCAGCAATGGACACTTTATCTCTACCAAAAGATAAGTGATAGGTAGTGAACAGTGATGGCAAGCTAGTCATATGGTCAGATGCACCTGAGTCTATTACCCAACAATGTTCAGTGTTACCTGGAACTGAAGCATGGTAAGCTGAGGCCCGAGTACCTGAATGAGCAAAGGCTGATGCGGAAGGAGCTGATGATGACTGAGATTATTGAGCTGAATTCTCAACTTCCTTTTCCAACTGTGTTAGGGCAGCCCGAACAGCAGCTAAGGTGTCTAGAGGCGTGCCTTTTGTGCCCGATGAGGATGTAGAATCGGTATTAACAGCCATATGGGCATTACTCCTTTTGTTCCTCAGTTTTGCTGAGACTAGATGAGGGTGCAGTTTCCAACATGTGTCTTTAGTATGCTTAGGTTTCTTGCAATGCTCACACACTAGATCCTGCTTATCTTCCTTCTTTATATCCCTTTCTGTATCACCCCCAGACTTAGGTTTAACTGCTGCCAAGGCTGGTGGGAAGGGCTGATGTTGCATCATAACCTTTCTCCTAGTCTCTTCACTATGCACCAATGAGTAGGCTTGAGATAAGGTCACACTGTCCCTTGTTAGTATCTGTTGTGTCACAATATCATAATCAGAATTCAGACCAGCTAGGAATTCAAAAACCCTATTAGTCTCCACTTGCTTTCTATGAGTCTGTGCATCCTTCTGACTTTCCCACTCAAGCGTTTCTAGATGGTCAATTTCATGCCACAAAGATTTCAAAGTATAGAAGTAAACGGAGACTGGTTTCTCTCCTTGCTTGAGGTTATTAACCTCACACTTCAATTCATAGGCCCTAGCAACATTAAGGGGTTGGGAGTAGGTCTCTTTCATGACATCCCAGATTTCCTTGGCTGTTTTTGCCCACAAATAGTTTCGGCTGATATGTGGCTACATAGAGTTGCACAGCCATGTCATAACCAAGTAATTCTCCTGAACCCATTTGGTATACATTTGGTCCTCCTTAGATGGTTCTTTCACATCTCCCAATAGGTAGCTAAGTTTTCCTCTACCCCCAATAGCCATCATGGCCGATTGGGCCCATTCTAAGTAGTTGGATCCATCAAACCTCACAGTTGTAATCTGAAATGCATTCTCAGACATATTGCCAGAATTGCTAGTCCCAAAAGCACCTTCCCCCTGATTCTTGAACTCCATTCTTGGTTAAGAATTAGCAATCAAAAACTTTTGAAGCTACTGTAATAGGAAACAGCACCTAAGCAACTGATAACAGCCGGCCTAGGTCTTCCACAAACAAGGGGAAAACAGAATTCTGTATGAACCCAGTTCAGATCTGATCTGAAACCAATCGACATTTCTGAATTTTTAGGGTGAACCCAGTTCAGATCTGATCTGAAACCAATCGACAGTTCTGAATTTTAGGGTTTTCTCTCAAAACCCTAAAGAGAAAAAAGTTTCAGCTGCACCCCTCAGAATAGACCAAGATGGTTCTTTCAAGGTTGTTCTCAAGCAAAAACTTGCTTTGTGAAAGAAGATCTTTGGCCGCCGCCTTCTGTCTGATGTGAAACCCTAATCTTGGGGATCCAAAGCCTTTTCTAATTCTTCCTGACTACTGGAACTCTCCTAGCCTTCTACAATCTTCTTAGTAGTAGCCGCACACTACCAGTAGCCTCCAAGAATCAGCCAATCCTCCTTCTTAGTCTCCCAGCCCTAGGCAACTCTCATGTGGTTGGCTGGATCAGACTCACCTGAGAAACCCTAATCCTTGCTCTGATACCAAGTAGTCGATCAAGACTACAATCAGTCTTGAATCCGAAAGTAAAAAGAAAGGATTTCAGAAGGAGAAAAGAAGAAGAAATAAGGGAGAAAAGCAGAAGCACACGAAGGGTTTTAGAAAAGGAGAGAGAGAGGGTCGAATTGTTATGATCTTCCGACCCACTCTTAATATTCATATGTTTACTAATTGTAAAAAGGCTGAATTGCCCTTATTGCTTACATGGCAAATAAACTAATAATAAAGCTGAAATAACAAGATGTAACAACAAACTGAAATAACTACCAACTAACAAAGAATACATGCTGTGCTGCCATACGAACACAGTGGGGACCACAGCCGTGGGGTCCACATCAGTGTTCTCTACAGAAAAATTGCGAGTTCTTATGGTAAAAGAGGGGAAGGGGGAAGAAGAGAAAGGGAAAGAAAAGAAAAAGGTTCAATCCTGTTCATATAATTACTCATACCCTTTGGACATGGCGAAGAGCTGCTATCCAAAGACCTAGAAATGCGTTGTGCCAGGTTGCACAGTTAACTGCTCGAAGAGACTTTACCAAACCTGTATACATTAAAAAGTGTTATACTATAGACATAGCCACATGAAGCGGCCAGTGAGAGAAAAGTAACAATATCAAAGGATATTTATTTCAAGCACTGGAGTAAAAGAGACGGCCCATACCAGAAAGAGTTTCAATTGCACTTGTTGCTGCAACTTGGGAACCATCCATAGAATCTTCTAGAAACAGATCAAGAGGGAGCCAAACTGAAGATTGACTAGCCCAATAACACTGCCCTGCAGAAAAGGTCATAGATCCAGAAGCCATGACTGCATGGAACTCCTGTTGTGTACTCATTCTGCATCCCCGAGAAAAAATTTTACATGTATCTGATGACAACTGCAGCAGAGCATCTGAAGATATTTTTGAACTTCTCAGTGCTGATGAATTTGCTCCAAGCAATTGTAAACGCTGAGTGAAACTTCCCCAATGCAAGGGCCTAGGATAGTAGCAAGGTTAGTAAAAGCAGACACCTTTCATTCAACAAAACCATCCGAGTCATAATGTAGTTGATCCTATAATGCAGAGTAAGAATAGCAAAAGGAAAGAAAATGATGGGGAAAGGATCTAATATGCAATTTGGAGATTTTGCACAAAAACCAAGGTTTTTAAGTGTGGTGCCTACAAGGTCCCTATGGATCCACAAGCCCAGGCAATCACTAGAAGGCACTTAAAGAACATCAATGGTAGGAGTAGTAGCTTAGTAGTTATTTGGTTACAGAGTTTTGGTGTCTGGAAAGGTGCTTTTCTAAATTTATGCAGTTTTCAGATTTGGAAAGATTTTTGAATTGTATCTTTTAATAAGTTTATCAGTTAGAATGTGTATTAGGGTATCTAGAAGCGAGGGCATTGCTTAGTGCAATGGTAAAATCCCAGGCTAACAAGCATGAAAATGTTGGTTCAAGTGCTTTTCTTTATTTATTTTTTTCTTTTTTTATTAGTAATGCTGGTTCAAGTCTAAGAGAGGCCACTTTGTGCAAAAGATAGGTCTGTATCCATTCCACCTCTCCCAAGACCCTGGATATCTGGAACCAACATTGGATAATTGTTATTAGGATATAAAGGCCATTACCCAATGTTGATCCCAGCTATCTGGGGCCTTGGGATGGGTAAACTGGTTACAGTACTAACCTTTGGAATTTTTTTCACACAAAGTGGCAGCCCTCAGACTCAAAGCTGCACTCTCACACTTACCATCCCAAGATTTTACCACACCAAGTAATGGTAATTGGTCTTGTAAAGGCTATTCTAACCCTATTGTCTATGTGTATTTCTCTTTCTATTTATTCTTCCCTTAATTATATGCCTTTACTGCAACCTCTCTTCTCATGTTCTATAAGTCATCTCTCTTCATTTTTTTTTTTTTTGAAGAAGAAGAATAAGGAAAATTTTTCATTAAAAAGAAAAAGGAATACAATAGAAAGGTGATAAGGTATCACCCAAGAGAGATGCACAACTAAAAGACCCTTACAGAGACAGCAACAATCCCAAACCAACCCAAAGCCACACAAACAGATAGAGACCAAACTCTACCGGAGAACAGCTAAAAACCCCAGGAAGAAAATGGAGACCCCTTGAACTGGGACCACCACCAGAGAGACACCTGAACCGACTAAGCCTCTACTAGCGAAAAGAGCACAACCTCAATCTTCATCCACTAGAACATCTTCTTGCCCTGAATCATCCTCATCCCAAACCTTGCCTCCTTCCAATCGAGCTTTTTTATTCAACTTCTCATCCCTTCTTTTCCACTTCTCAAAGGCCCTTCTAGCAAATTCCTCACCACCCCAAAAAGATAAACCCAGGCTTTTAATGATCGTTACCTCTCTTTCCACTAAATTCTGGATAGGCACGCTATCTGAATCATCCTCCTTTTTGTCTCCTGTTTGAATTGGCGAGTTCTCACCCGAATTAACACTATCAACACTTACCTTGTTTACTTCTTGCTCCTTCCCTAATTGGGAATCCAAGTATTGAACCTGCATCGTAGACCCCCCCTTTGATCACTTCCACCTATCTCATTGCTTTTTGCGCCCTTTCTCCTTTTTGTCATCTCTCTTCTTTACCCACCACATAAACCCTGGTATGGCTCTTCTCCTAGTCCTACACCAGTAATTAATCAAAGTTCTGCCCAGATGCTAGTTATTAGTTAAAGAAAAGTAAATCACAGAAGATCTGATGGTCCATACCTACACAAAATCAACAAAACTAACAACTGTGGCACATGAAGTACAAAATAAAATGCAGATACATGTTTAAGGGTGCGAGGTTTTACATGTTTCTTCGTGCCAAGTAAAGAATCTTGGAAGTTGCTTTATTTTGCAAAAATTGCCCAATTAGCTCAATAGCCATCACAGTATTTGCTTTGTGCAGTCTATCTTTATGTTCAGTTCTCCTTTCACCAAAACTATCATGAACATCTACTTCCATGTCTTGTGGCCTAATTGCCCATTTGGACTCCTTTTCTGGGGTCAGTTCCAGCAATCCTTCATCATCTAATGTTGCATCAAGTAACTGCCATACAATTGCGAAGAAAAATTCAACAACTAGAACCCCCGATTCACATGCTTGAAGACCAAATATGTGGGAAAGATGAAGAACATCATCTATAGACTTCATGATCCTGCATAACAAGGACAACTCACATGTGATTATAGTTTTAGTTACTGATCAAAGTAGCATTAATTGGAAGAAAAAACAATACATGACAACAACGACAACAACAACATTGAAAAAATGGTATTCAATTAATGAAGAATGCAAGGTAGGAGTAAGATGTAGGTGTAGGTAGAGCTTTTATTGTTTCTGATCTCTCAGTTTAGGACTTTTAGGCACCTAAGAATAACATTCAGAATGTAGCAGAAATGAAGTTGTATGCAGAAAAAATATTTCAAGTGGCACTTTTGGATTTACTTATCTTAGATTTATTTAATTACATGTCCAATCTGTTGAGGTCAACCGTGATGACCATTTACAGCTTTAAGTGTCATGTCTTAACTATTGCCTTCAAGTTTTATATCCACATCATGTTTCACTAGTTTCTTGGTTAATCAGCTAGCATAGTTCCAATTTGTGAATGGAAATCAACTGCATTACAAGGCAGCATTCAATCATTTAGTGTGTTGAGAGAAAATGATAAACAAACTTTGGTATCATGTGGGACATAGAGTTATAAGACAAACTTTACCTACAAACAGCAACTGGTAACAAACAGAAGTGGTAGAAATAAGCCACAACTAGAACTTTTCTTTTTTTTACCTAATAGGATAATTCAGTTTTCAAGCCGATGTTGAGTCAAAAAGGAGAGAAAAAAAAAACCTTGAAAGCCATAGATGCAGAGTTGCATGTGGGAACGAACATAGACTTATAAGACAAACTTTACCTACAAACAGCAACTGGTAACAAACAGAAGTGGTAGAAATAAGCCACAACTAGAACTTGTCTTTTCTTTACCTAATAGGATCATTCAGTTTTCAAGCCACTGTTGAGTTAAAAAGGAAAAAATAAAAGCTTGAAAGCCATAAATGCAGAGTTGCATGTGGGAACAAACATAGACTTATAAGACAAACTTTACCTACAAACAGCAACTGGTAACAAACAGAAGTGTAGAAATAAGCCACAACTAGAACTTTTCTTTACCTAATAGGATCGTTTTCATTTTTCAAGTTGCTGTTAAGACAAAAAATAGCTTGGAAGCCATAAATGCAGAGTTGCACGTGGGAATGAACATAGACTTACAAGACAAACTTTACCTACAAACAGCAACTGGTGACAAACAGAAGTGGTAGAAATAAGCTACAACTAGAACTTTCCTTTTCGTTTATCAAAAAAAACTAGAACTTTCCGTTTCTTTACCTAATAGGATCATTTCAGTTTTCAAGCCGCTGTTAAGCCAAAAAAAAAAAGCTTGGAAGCAATAAATGCAGAGTTGCACATCCATTTTCTGCAACTGGTAACAAACAGAAGTGGTAGAAATAAGCTACAACTAGAACTTTCCTTTTCTTTACCTAATAGGATCATTTCAGTTTTCAAGCCGCTGTTAAGCCAAAAAAAAAAGCTTGGAAGCCATAAATGCAGAGTTGCACATCCATTTTCTGCAAACCCTACAAATTTTCAGCTTGCTGCACTGGCAATAGTATCCCTAATTTTTTTTTTTTTTGAAGAAAAAGTATTGTACTAAAAAGAACTCATGTACAATGAGGACCTGTACAACGGGAATATACAAAAAGCTCAATCAAAAAAGGTCCAACTCGCAAAAAAGAGATCAGTTGGAATATACAAAAAGCTCCTCAATGCTTGAGACTTTATGGTCAAAAATTCAAAGATTTCTTTCCTACCAGATTAGCCAAAAGATAGCAGCTGGGGAATCAGGATCTGCTCCTCACAGAGCGCACCTCACAGCCCCATCCCACCGTGTATTGAGAACATCTCTCCATGAATAACAACACAAAGTACAGGAGATGTTCCTAATACACGGTGGGATGGGGCTATGAGGTCAGTATGAGGTGGACTCTATGAGGAGCAGATGCGGACTCACAGCTGGGAGGGTGTTCCACAAAAGTTTACCCCTCCCTGTTCAGACCTCCAGCTGCCCAGTCTTGCAAAAGTTAACAGATTCCAGGAAGCAAAAGGAATACCCAAGCAGGATAGTGCCATTGTCCACAGTTGCTGAGAAGAGCTGCAGAGGAGGAAGAGGTGGTTTATGGATTCTAGAGCAGCACTGCAAAGGGAGCAAAAAAGAGCTCAGCAGGGGCATTTGTCTTCTCAATAACCTGTCTAAAGTTCGGCATCTTCCATGAGCTGCTGTCCAAACCAGAAAAGCCACCTTTGAGGGGATATGGGGAACCCAAATTTTATCCCTAACGTGAAGAGTCCAATAAAGCCCGATTATGGCCATATCCTGTCCCAGTATGTCCAGTATCTACAAATTTCCATGGAAGTTTCTAGAACCACAAATAATTCAATCAATAACAACTAGGGGTAGGCCTTTGAACAATGCACCCCCTGCTGAGATAGAAGGGCATCATTATCTATTAATGAATGAAAAGGTTGTTTTGGGTTTTTTCCCTGGGACTGGGACTGGAAATATGGAACATCATACAGTCACAAGAGAACATGCCGAGTACAGCTTTGTAGATCATAAAGTGACAAACTATAGGATATTAACAATGTGCAGCAAGCAGACAGTCAACTGTTCAAGTGTGTATGTGTGTGTGTGTGTGTGTGCATGTATGTGTGCGTGTATTGGTAGATGTTCACGTAAATAATATTTTTTATTGTTGTTCAAGTAAATAATACTAAATAAGATAATTATCAAAAAAATGATACTAAATAAGGTCAAACCTCACTTTTGCCAATTTGCTCTGTTAATTTGAGATTTAAAAGAGAAAGCATGTCTTTTAAGGAGTTCCATGTAGAGCCTATATGCTGATGGCCTGGACCTACGACTTGGAACCACCCTGTACAGAAAGAGTACTTCAAAAATCAAAAGACAGTAGAAAGTAATAAAAAAACGAAAATATCCTTGAGGAAGATCATGCTATGTATTTGATGGGTCAAACAACAAAACTTTGCAGTATTGAGAGAACAGATTAGAGAAGTTTGAGAAGGTTGGCATATCAAGTAAAAGACTCTCTGCAACTTTCAATTCAGTAAAAGAAAATTGAAATAGATAAGAGGATCTTTTAAATATCGATCAAGAAAGTCCAAAGGCTTAACAAGAGAGATATCTCATCGCTAGTCAACTATAGATTACACATACAGAGTTCAAAGAAGAAAAATAAGATCAAAAACAGAAGAAAAAGAACATACACTGACACACTATTACGGCTCAGAAGCAGAACAATATTGAACAGTAGAAGTAGAAAGAAACCAGAACAAACTATATCCAAACTTGCATTGAAGCCTCCATTGCCACTAAAATGAGTGGGAAAAGAGTATTACACAGAATCATCATTTATCTACGTCTAGTAGTACACATTAGATGAGAAGAAAGCAGGAGGAAAATCATGCACTAGCTAGTTCTAAATTCAAACCAATAGAAATCCGGCAAGCAAGCACCTTTTCTTCATGCTAGAAAGAAGTAAATCAAGAACAGAAGCATCATTCAGAACCATAGCGAAAGAATGAAATAAGAGATATAAAACTAGAAAATTAAGCCAAAACCTGCAAGATAGAAGTGCAAGAACAAGTATTGGAGGTGCAATCTTCACGATCAATGTCTTCTCGAGAAATTTCCATGTGATAGGAACGTTGTTACCCCAGCAAATATGAGAAACTAGTAGATGAGCCACCTCCGTCGAAGGCAGAGAAACCCCCGCCGAATTCAAACTCGAAGAAAGCTGGATTGCCCATAGCAGAGGATCGGTACCCTTATCCTGCGCACCCTTCGTGAGCTCTATTACACTGTCCCATAGAGTCGTATGTACAGAAGTCGTCATTTTAACAGAAGATCCAGAGCATGTTAAACAGCGAGGAATACTTATTCTCTTCTTTGTTTTGAAAACTAAGTGGAAGTCAGCTTTGAGAGACGGTCTTTTCCTTCCCCATGAACGACTAGGGTTCTAAATGTTGTAGCGCTAAGATTTCCTAGAGATTAAACTGCTTGATGTCGGGAACCATTAGCAGAAACTCAGAGATGGTTACAGGCTCTCGACCTTGACAATTTCCCGGAATTCTACTTGGAGTTGATCATCATTAATTGAAAAATAGCAGGTAAATCTATCACTTCGAGCTAAACGACTGAGATAGAGCATATTGAGAGTGTGGAGATTCAACGTTCAGCCTTTTATTTTTGACGGGAAACATTCAGACTTTTTGATCATAGACAGAATCCTCCATTAACGAATGGCATCAACCCCTTTTCAGAATTCAGAGTGGAAAATCCCCAATTGTAGATTCTCTTACATAAAAACGATTTTGTGTAGAGAGAGAGAGAGAGAGAGATTTGTTCAAAGTGATGAGATTTTACTCTCAAAGGTTGGGGTAGCAACTTTTTTACTTCAATTCAATGTTCATGGCTCAAGGAAGCTTCTTGTGAAAAAAAGGTTTTGTGGGCTTAAAATTAAATAAAAGAAAAAGAATTAATACCCAGAAAAAGGGAACTGCACTTGAATCAAAAGTAATTTTTAAATGATAAAATGATTTTGACCCATTTGACATCATATCGTCAAATTTTAAATTTTTAATAAATAAAAATATTTCTCATAGATGCTAACCAACCCATTAATTCGTATCCTCAATAGGAAACGCTTCACAAATTAAACCCAATTTGATTTGTTTTTGCGTTAATCAGCTTATTCAAAGTCAAACATTTAAGCAATAAAGTAAGAAACAAGAAACAAGTTGATCTGGTTGCCCATTGATTTATCAAAATATAAACATTCAACTGATCTGTGTACCAAGTTTCAAACTTAGAAGGCCAATCCAAAAAGAATCTTCTCCGGAATGAAGAAATTGGAACACAAATTTGACATTTAAATATGGACGCATATCGCATTGTATTACATCAGATGATCTCAACAATTAAAATAATAAAAGTTTTAGGATGTGCATGGGCTGAAGGTAAGAGTCCGAAGCAGTGTAAAATGCTAATTCACTTGTATCCCCAAGTCTATTTTTCGATTATCATGTGGGATAAAAAATATAAAAAAAAACAATTATAAGTATCAATTAATATATATATATATATATATATATTTATTTATATAGTGGGACTATGTGATGTATGAAATTTGTTACACGAAAGTTAAACAATTGAAATATATAAGAGTATATAATTATTTTATATTTTAACTTTTTAATAACCAATCTAATCAAATATAACTTGAATTGGTCAGTTTTATAGTATTTTCGGTCACCTTTAGTCTAGGCATTTCCCAATTCAAACAAGTTTGTCAATTTCAATTTGACCATAATATTTTATATTTTAAATATATATATATATATATATTTTAATACAGAAAAGTGAGAAATTTCTCATATTTCTTAGCCTAAAATATTTTATAGCATAAATTATTTTTTAATAATATCATTGTAATTTATTAAATTTAAATTTAGCTTTTAAGTTTAAATCTTGTGAACAAACAAACCAAACCGAAAATAACCCAAACTGATACAATCCAAGTTGTTAGATTTTCACTAATTGGGTGATAAACTCCTTACCTAACCAGATCAATTTGGTTGGCGGAATAGCCTGCAACCGAACTGAACCAATCATTGAACACTCTTAATTTCAACTAAATTAATAATCTAATCTCAAATAAATAAAATTAGTTTAGTCTCCAATAATTATTGAAAATTTATAGCAAAACTACATAATTATTGAAAATAAATTTATAATGAAAATACAATAGATATCTAATAAAAATATAATAATTACAAAAATATAATATTATTTAATAAATAGTGTAATCTCAAATAATAGTTTAAACTCTAATAAATATTAATTAATAAATTATAAAAATACATAATTACTAAAAATAAATTTATAACAAAAATACAATAAATTAAATTTCAAAAGTTAAATAATAGTTGTTTAATCTCCAATAATTATTGACAATTTACTGTTAAATAATAAAACAAAAATAAATGTATAAATAATTATTGAAAAAATATTTATCAAAAATACAATAAATAGTTACTGAAAATAAAAATATTAATTTTAGTATATATATAAATATAGAATGAATATACACTATTATTGCAAAATTATTACTAATAAATATTTTTTTAAAGTTATTTTCTATAATTATTAATTGATATAAGTGAAATTAGTTATTAACAATGCTATTTAGTTATTTAAATAAGATTGTTATTTAACTTTTTAGAATATTAACTATTTATTGAATTTAATAATCCATAAAATTATAATTAGTACTATTATTACATAATTCATCATTAATTTTGTAAAATATTAGATTATTATTAATATGAATATTATGAAATCTATTATAATTATATTTCTATTTTTAAGAATTTTTTTAAAATTTATTACATAATTTCGTTATTTTAACTATTTAGAATTAAGTCATGTTAAATATTTTGTTATTTAAATATTTAAATAATATGTAAAATATTTAAAATTTTTGTTATTTGAATTTTATTTATTTTAGTGTTATTAAGTAATATTAAGTATTTAGCTATTTTTAATGTTTTTTTATTTAAGATATTTAGTTATTGAAATATTTAAATAATGCTTTATTTTTAATGTTACATTTTTATTATTTGAATAGCATTTAAAATTGAATAATTCGTAAAATTATAATTTATATTGCTACTACATAATTTCATGATGAATTTTGTAAAACATAGAATTATTAATAATATGAATATTATTAAATCTATTATAATTATTTTTTGTGTTTTGCATAAATATTTTAAAGTTGGTATATAACTTCGTTATAATATTTAAATAATTCTGAATGTTTTTAATTGTAACTTTCTTTAGATAGATGTAGATAAAAAGTGGGGGAGAGCCGGAGAAGATAAATAAAAGTTATAGATAGTTTAGGAGGGAACCTCTCTACTAAACTAGAGATAATTTAAGAAATAAATAGGAGTTAGGGATAATTTAGGAGATAAATATGAATTAGAGAACATTTAGGAGAAAGTGGGGGAAATTGGTGCCATTACATTAGAAAAGTGAATCACTCTTTCTTTATGGGTTGTTAGAAATAGTTAAGCATATGTTATTTCCTTATTGGTTTAATGGGTAACTATGTGGAATTAAAAAAATAAAAAATAAAAAATAGACAAGAAAATTAGGAAGGGGTTTGGAGGAAGGAGAGGCATGGTGACGTGGACTGTCATGCATATAACAATTTGAACCTTGCTTGTGGGAGAGAATTGCTTGTATTCTATAAACAATATAAAAAAAAAAGAAAGAAATAAAGACATAAGAAACCATCCATTGATCATGATTTAGAAGAACTCAGGATTAGCTAAACTCTTTAGCTATTCAACCAGTTGTGGAACCAATGATAAGACTCTCACATCTAGGGGTGTTAATAGTATTCGAATTCAAGATTCGACATAATCGAATCGGATAATTCGTATATTTAATCGGTCGAAGTATTGAATAGCTAATCAGATTCGAATTCAGATATGACTTGATTCAATTCAATAAATATACGAATTTGATCGATTACTTAATTCTTATATAAAATATTTAAATGTTTTATATAATTAAATTATATAAATAAAATATATTTTATATATTTATTAATTACTTAATTGAATTCGAATTCGAATTTTGTATGATTCAATTCGAATTCGATCAGTTTACACCCTTATCCACATCAGTGATAAAATATATAAGACCCACACTAATAGGTTAAACAAATGTAGATCGCATATATTTTAAGACAGATATGAGTCCTATCATTGGTTCCACAGCCTGCTGAACAGCTAAGGTGTTCAGCTAATCTATCTCGATTTAGAAAGCTTAGAATATACTGAAGGAATATATTAATGAAGAAGCATCAAGGTAATGTAAGGTTGATACGTATCTTGGCACACGGCCTAAGTGGAATGGGTATATTGGTCGATACCCCTCTTATTATTTTATTTGAATTATCTTTTGCCTTTCACATGCCATTGATTCTCATCAGATTCTCCATTCAAATTCAAATTTGCTCCCATATTTAAACTTTTTCTTTTCTCTCTCATTCATCTCATTAAATTCAGTACAAAAATTATGAGTGAGAAGATAATGAACTTTGACCCTTTAGATAGGGGTGCAAGTTGGGCGGGGCATCCCAAGCTTGAATTTGCCCAACCCGGAATTTTATATAGGCTGGGCTTGGATTTTTGGTCCTTGGGCTGGGTTCAGGCTCAAGAAGTTGGGTTTTTTTTTTATTTTTTGGGCTGGACTCAAGCCTAGCCCTTAGGTAGCCTGAACCCAGCCCGAGCCCGAGCCCGACCCAATTATATATATATATATGTGTGTGTGTGTAAATGTTGCATACATATTTACATGCATACATAAATATATATGTATATATATATATTTGCATAAATACATTTATATATGTATAATTTTAGAATGAATTCATTGACCAACCCGAGTGCATCAAATTACAAGGCGGGATGGGCTCGGATTGAGAAAATTGGGCTAAACCTCGAGCTCAGGCCTTAAGCCCAAATTTTAGGGCCGGGCCTGGGTTGACCATAAACCCAGCCCAACCCACCCGACTTGCACCCCTACCTTCAGGTTAAAACTTAAAAGTGAATAAGCCCCCACTACACCATCCTTCACTTGAGTCTGGATCTTCTCCTCACAGCATGTTTCAGTTGTACATCGGGAACATTTCCCTTACTTGTTTGTTATTATTCATGGGAGATATTCTCAATATACGGTGAAATGTGACTGTAAGGGTGTGAGGAACGCTCTGTGAATAGCAGATCCTAATTCCTTTCACTTAGGTACTGTTTAGTACGATCGCCATTTTTTTTTAGAAAAACACTACTAATTGAAAGCTGTCCAATAGAAAAACTTTTTTTATTTGATTGATATTTTATTACTATTTTTTTGAAAAATATTGTCAACATTTTGTCTCAATTTCTGTGACAGCTGTTTTTTTCTAGAAAATGTCATTTTTTGTATTTCTTGTGGGGAGGAATTTTTTTTTTTCTTATGTGGCCCCTATGTGTCCTGAAAACCAAGAAAAAAATCGCATCAATACCAAACATGGCGTTAATTATCATAGTTTTCTTATAATTAAGATACAAATTCATATTTTAATTCTTTTATCATTTTTCAATAAATCCCAAATATGTTATAATAGTTCATACTTCACATAAACTGTCAAAATGTGTTTCTCATGTGTGTAGACTTTATTTGTAGTTATCTAAGACTCAAATTTAATATTATTAATTTTTCTTGGATTTATTTGAGTTTCTCTAATAGAGTCATACTTATCCTAATTTTTTCATGGTTTCCATGTATATCCATTCATTTCTCATAATTGTCTTTCCAATACTTTTAACATTGACCATAAGAGATAGTTAAGTTCAAATAATTAGTACTAGATCAAAAGACATAGGTATAATGATTAGTTGAATGCAATGGTTATTTAGCGGGCTGTGAAAGCAATAATAATGCCTCACACCAGTCATAAATACTATGGCTTCATTTGGATCCGGTGTATAATGTTATCAATGTAAAAGTGCACTAAGCCGTATAATAGGTGATCGTTACATTTTGAAAACCATGATAAAAAAGTATCGATGTAGTATTTACATCGATAATTGATGTAAAACTTTATGCTTGATGAGGTTTTACATCAATTCACGATGTAAAACTCCACTCCATCCAAACGCCAACAAATCCAAACCGGAGTGGAGTTCTACATCGATCTTCATTTACACTCCTTCCAAACGCCAACAAAACCAAACCAGTATAAACTTTTACGTCATTCTTGATTTACATTGATTCCAAACACAGCCTAAGCGAGAGACTGAGTGGTTGTAGGCCAAATGCATTTAATGACCGGCATAGGGCATTAATCATTGATTCTACAGCCCGATATACAACCATTGCATTTAGCTAATCCGGTCTCGGTATATCAACCATAAACACAACCAGGGGCAGAGCCATGGGGGACCCAGGGGAGCCATGCACCCCCCCCCCCTATGGTTCAGAAAATCTTATATAGTTTTTTATGTAAAATTTTCCCTCCCCCACTGTCCAACTCAATGATTGGCCCCCCAATGAGTCCATCTATATTTCATTTAGGCTTTGGCCCCCTTATAAAAATTTCAATCAAATCCCTTGGAAACATTGGAGTCATCATAGCTGATTCTCAAGAGCTACTTAGAAAACTATAAACATGCATATAAAAAAAAGGCCATCCAAGCAGCAAACTTCATCAAGGAAACAAAAACAAGTGCCGTGTCAATAAAAACAAGGGGTTTTTATTGTTTAGTCCACCCCTAAAAATCTTAGCTCCACGGTACAGTTGGGGTAAGTACCAGCTCGGAATTGATGTCAATTCACGGACGGGTATGAGTGTTATAGGTGGAGGTACTTATAATTTTGAATTGTTGTAGGTCTGCAATTAAATTTAGAATTCTGAGGTGGAGTGCAGTCAATTTATCCCTAAAAACAATACATTTTCGCTGACATGACAGTAGTTTGTCTTTAAAAACAAAATCATTCACGCTGGCCAACACCCCTTTAGGGAGCGTTCTAGGTTCTACAACATGATTGTTTTTTGTTTTCATTTATTTATTTTTTTTTTAAATTGTCACATCAATAACAAATAAAAACATGTTTTTGAACTATGTTTTTGTTTTGAAGTTAATTTTATTTAAAAAAATAAAACAAGTTCTTAGAAACATCAAAATAGCAGTTTTTAAAACAAAAACAAATTTTACAGTATAGAAATTATATGATTTATGGGACATCATATTAAATAATCAGATAAAAAATGTTTCCGAAACCAGAAATCAAGAACATGTTTTTAGTTTCAATTTTGAAAACAAAAAACACATACACAACGAAGAACATGTTTCTTCTAATTTATTTTTGAAACAGACAACAAAAAACAAGCAATTCACATTGTAGAATGCTCCTTAATGAGTCAGGATCTACAAGTAATGAAACAACATTAGGTACACCACCTGTTGTTAAAACATGAAAAAAAAAATGCATTTTTGCATATTGTTTTCTTAAAAGTTCACATGTGTTGAAGATAGGTTCCACAAAATGGTGAAGTGCCTAACGTTGTTTCCTTACTAGCAGATCTGGACTACTGAATGCATGGATAGTTCTGATGCTCATATATTTTGTTGGTTCAAGCAGGAGTTCGGCTTCAGTCAGGGCAAAGCCCGTTCGAGCAGCCTTTACTGTCTTGCATTGAGAATATCCTCGTACTTATGTGCTTTATTTCATGGGAAGATATTCCCAATGTACAGTGTGGGCACAGGTTTGCCCTTATGGAAACCGATCTCTTCAAACGGCTCTGTCTATAGTGATGGTGTGTTAATCATTTACAAAATAGCCATTATTTAATGATATTTTAGCTAACAACAAACACTGAATTAGAGGTAGTATAGTAAATCTGTATTTTTCTTTTATCATTTCACAAACCGAACCATAGTGGAGTCTATGGCACTCCACACTAATAAAGACAAGAACGAGATAACTAAGAGAAAAACTAGGGCACAAGAGAGGAGAATTAGGCTTGTTCAATGATCACATGGCCATGGGAAAATTTTCCACTCCTTGAATTAAGGATGCAAGTATCCTTGATAGTACTCCCACTGATGAGCATAAAACCAGTAATGTAATAAGGCTTGAAATTGGGTAAATCAATACCCTTCAAATTGCATATTAGTTTTTATCATTGGAGTGCTCTAAGAAGGCAGCCTTAAAGGGAGAAAACTTTGGCTGTCCACGTTTGACAGCCTGTTTTGTTCATAGGCTCTCTTCAAATGGCATGTCAGTTCATATGATCATGCCTTCAACATCGTTACTGTTGCACAGAATTCATATGGATTAATGTATCAGATAGAACACAAGCTGTCAAACATAGACAATCAAATTTTTTATCCTGTGGAGGTATCAAAGTCGAGGGAAGCTTTAGATATTGTAAATAAAGTCAAGGAAAGAGGCCATCATATTACATATATTTCATTTTTAAGGGAACAGGCCACTTATAGGCAGTGACTTGGTTAAGAGGATCCACATCTCTGTCTCTCTCTCTATGTATCTATCTATTCATCTATTTCCTGCAAATTCTTTAAATTAGTAAAATCATCATCTAAGCCTTGTCCCAAGCTATATGGGGTAAGCTACATGAATCCTGTTTGCCATTCAATTCTGTTCAGTGATAAATTAGAAGTAAATCAAAACTCTTTATTCATTAAAAAATTTCACATCCCATCAATGTGCCTAAAATCAAAATCGAAATTAGGTAAATATCCTTCAACCTTCAAGTGTTTAACAAGAGCATGGAGTGTCTCATAGATCTCATCAGACTGCATATGAGCTGTGTCTTCTACAAGAAAGCTGTGGACAACACCATCTATTTCTGTCCAACTACGACCAGAAGGCTTCTTAATACCCTTCTCCTTAACCAATCTCCTCACTCTTGCAACATCCTTCCACTTGCCTGCAGAAGCGTAGATGTTCGATAATAAAATACAAAAACCCAAATAAGGATCCTTCGATGAAAGCATCATTTCACCAACCTCACTGGCCAATTCAACATCCCGATGGATTCTACAGGCACTGAGTAATGCACCCCAAATTATTGAATCAGGTGGCACTACCATGCCTTTTATCAATTCCATTGCCTCATTTAGGTACCCAGCTCGGCCTAGAAGATCCACCATACAAGCATAGTGTTCAACCTTGGGACTCAGCCCATGCTTGTTAACCATCTTATCAAACTGAGCTCGTCCCTCCTCCACCAATCCTGAATGGTTGCATGCTGATAGGACCCCAATAAATGTGATATCATTTGGGTTCGGTTTGTCCCTCTCCATCTGTCTGAAAACAGCTAAAGAATCTTTCCCATTACCATGGTATGCAAGCCCCATTATCATGGCATTCCACAAGGCTACATCTTTCTTGGTTGTCTTGACAAAAACCAAGCAAGCATCGTCTATGCTGCCACATTTCGAATACATATCAATTAGAGCAGTTGCAAGAATCTCATTTAGTTCCAAGCTGCTCTGACCCACATAGAGATGAACTTCTCTTCCAAGTTCTAGAGCCCCCAGACCAGCGCAAGCCGACAAGACATTCACCATTGTGATCTCATTTGGTTCCACGGACTCTGTTTGCATTGCATAAAACAGCTGGATTGCCTCTTCTAGCAACCCACGTTGAACATACCCAGTGATCATGGCGTTCCAGGAAACCAAATTTTTACAAGGCATCACGTCGAACAGTCTCCTAGCCTTCTCTACATCCTCACATTTTGAATGCATATCTACGAGAGCAGTGCACAAGATGACATTTAAAGGGATCGCGTTAACATCTATGAAAACTGAAATCCATCTACCCAAGGTGAGATTAGAGACGCTTGAACAAGCTGAGAGAAGGCAAACCATCGTTGCCGAGTTGGGTTTGACGTTGTCGTCTGAAACAAGCATCCGGAGGAACACACTCAACATCTGCTCAAGATTCCCTTCTTTTCCATACCCATTTATCAGACTAGTCCAACAAATAACATTCCTTCTTACTGGCATCTCTTCAAACAACTGCCGTGCCTTTTCAACCTCACCCCCGTGAACATACCCAGACATGATTGAATTCCAGGAAACTTCATCTTTCTCTTGCATTTCATTCAACACATGGTGAGCAGAGTTGATACGGGAGCACTTACAGTACATGTCAATCAATGAATTATTGACATAGAGGTCAGATTCAAAGCCGAATTTAACAACATGAGCGTGTACCTGCTCACCTACTTTGAGCAAGGATAGGGTGGAGCAAGCCTTAAAGACAAATGGGTAAGTGAAATTGCTCGGTCTTACGCCATCCCGATGCATTTTAGAGTAAAAACATAGAGATGCTTGAGGAAAACCATTGTTAGTGTAACCTCGAATCGTAGAGTTCCAACAGTAATCGCAAGGGAAAACGATTTGGTCGAAGACAGAGCGAGCATAGTCAACATAACTGAGGTCAACTAGCTTCGCAAAGCTGGTCGTGGAGGTGAAGACTCTGCACAATGATTTGGGCGTGGATTTGATAGATCTGAGTGACAGTGGCGACGCTGCGCAGGAGGGAAAGAAACATGGAAGAGAACGCACGGTGACAAACATATATCCCTTAACCGCTGTAACTGAAAGAATTTCAAGTGAAAGCTAAAGTCAGTTAATGGCTTCGACTAACGACGCAGCTGGAATTTGCAGAAAGACTCAAAAGAAGTCCTTCTTATAATAACTAATAACTTGCCCGGGAAAATTTTAAAATTAAAAAAAAAAGGTCCCAAACGGATCGGAACCAGTAAAATCTAATCCATCGAAAATTTGCATCCGAATCTAATCTCAAATCTGATCCGATTTGAAGGCCTCGAATTTAAATTCTAATCCTAACCAATTTGGGTCGTATTTGGATTTAATCGCTTTAATTTTTTAAATACAAATACAAAATAAAAGATGCAATTATTTTTCACTTTTATATATAATAAATTATGTAAATATAACATATTAAATTTATTATATATAAATTCATATATAATATATACAAATATGTTTTTTATAATTTTAAATATAATTATATAAATTTTATGTATTAAAAATAATAAATATTATAATATATAGTTGAATTCTATTTTTAATTGGATTGGATGGAGTCAATTCTGATATGATCAGACTACATAAACACGTCATCCAAATCTAGGATAATCACATATTTATAGGGCTTCAAACAGATCTGATCGAATTGAATATAGAATTTATTTATATTTGAATTCAAATAAGATTTTATACGTTGAATTCGAATAGAATTTGGATTGAATAGGATATTGAATAGTATTGATAAATTAAACTAAAAATGATTTAAAAAACATTTAAACCAACTTTATTGATACATGCAATATAAATTTTAAATATTTATGAACATTTATATTTATATATTAAAATGGAATTTGCCAGGTTGGCACTTTCCTGCTTTCTTACCGGTGTATTCTAGTCACTTTTTTTTGGTTTCTTCTCAAAGGCACTTATCTTTTTGTTTTTTGTTTTTTGTTTTTTGTTTTTTTTTCAAATTTTTTAATTTTAAAATTGACTAAAATAACTTAAGTGAATTACCTTAACATGTTTGGGAGTGTTTAAGTTAAGAATAAGTGCTTATTCGAATAAGCACTTATTTGCATTTGGCACCCAACTTTTTCAAGTGCTTATTTTTTAAATTAAACACTTATTTTTATATTGGGTGTTTGGTAGTCTTTTTCTCTAATAAGCACTTAAATAAGCATTTGTTACTATTTCGTCCTTCATACGAAAGCACTTTTAAAAAAGTATTTTTGTAAAAATGCTTTTATAAAGTGTTTTCATAAAAATACTTTCATAAAATGCTTTTATATAAGTAATTTCATAAAAGTGCTTACATAAAAGTGTTTTTATAAATGTGCTTTCATAAAATATTTTTATAAAAGTGCTTTCGTAAAATTACTTTTATAAAGTTCAACTAGGGATACTTTTATAAGTGGTATTTTAAAATTCAACTAGGGATAATTTTGAAGGAAAAAAAGTGCTTATTGTATAAGAACTTTAAAAAGTTGGAATTTTGGGCTTAAAAAATAAGCCCTTATTTTTTAAAATAAGCACTTATTTGGTCTTGTTTCCCAAATACCAATAAGTGCTTAATGGCCCAAATAAGCACTTATTTTGAATAAGCACTCCCAAACATGGCCTAAGACTTTTAACTCTCCTCATAAACTCACCATTCTCCCTCTCTCTCTCTCTCCATTAACTCTTTTAATAATGTCTCCTCATTGATTATGCCATTAACTCTCTCCTTTAACAACTATGCCACTAATTTTCTCTCATCTCCATTACTCTATTAAATTTCACAAAATTCATTAACTTTATCTACATCTATATCAACTTCAATTTAACTATAATTTTACATATATTACATTAAATTGTCATTATTAGTAAAGATTAATTATATTGAAATTGAGATATTAAATTATATACTATTACGCTAATCCATTTAAAATTATAATCCATTTATATTCCATTTGAAAATAATAAAAATTAATTAACAATAATAAAAATAATTTAATAAGTTACTTTAATAGAATAAAATAATTGTTAATTATTGTTATTGATAAAAATATTTTTATTAATATAATAAAAAGATTTAATTAATAAAATGAATAAGATAAAAAAACTAATATCAATTTAATTTTAAATATAAAACTGATATAAATTATCTAACAATTATTAGTTTTATAATTAATTTTTACTAATTTAGAACCAACTTAAGTTCTACTAAGAAATAAAAACTTAATATAGTTAATTAAATTTCATAAGAAATTTAAACCTAACAAAAACTTAATATACTTAATTAAATTTAATTTTTGCTAATTTCAAAATTATATAAAATGTTAATTTTAAATATATTTCAAATATTTTAAAATCAATTTAAGTTTCATTTAAAAATAAGGGAAGTTATAAAAAAACTCCTTAGGTTTTCTAACAATCCTATGAAACTCCCTGGTGTTTTGACCTTAACAAAAACCTCCACTATTGTTTTGAAAAAAGTTGCATATATCTTCTTTTCTTCAACATTCCTAACAAAAGGTGTTGATGTAATGCAGTAATTTTACTTCATTTCAGCCTTTTTGTCTTACTTTGTCCAAAAAGACAAGGAGAATTATTTTTTGAAAGTTGTTTGGCAAAATATATTAAATGAAGGGTAAAGTTGAAACTTTAAAATGTGTATAATAATGCATTAACAAAGATAAGAATATTTTGGCAACTTTAATGTTTTTATTACTGAAAAGCCAAGGGAAATGAGGTATTTACACTTTCTTTTCAAAACTATAGGGGAGGCCATTGTTAGGATCAAAACACAAAAGTGGGTTTATCGAATTGTTATTTAGATGTTTTTTTATAATTTTAACTAAAAATATTACAATAATAATAATAATAATAAACCAATAAAATTTTCTTTTTCAAAAAATATAAAAATTAGAATTAACATACAAAAAAAATAATACAAATTTATCTAGAGAATAGGAAATTGGCCTCTCATCGCAACTTAGATTGTGATTAGATAAACTAGACATAACCCAAAAAATAATACTTGAATTGAACTTATATGGGCACCACTTAATTGGAAATTTCATAGAGCTCCATCCTCAATTTTGCTTATAAATAAAGCCCATGCATCGCACAGGTCCTAACTAGTATATATTTAAATCAAATCGGATAGGATATTATTGGATCAGTTAGGGGTGGATCCATATTCGATCCAATGATAATCAGATCTAATTCCAATTCGGACATCGAGATACCGTTTGCGACCCTAAGATCTTAAATGCTTCGCCAACAAAGAACATTCATATCAGAAAGCTTGACTCAAAAAAAAAAAAATGCTTAAACTGGAGGATCCTAACCATCTTAATAACTTTATAGTAGGGTCTTCTGGTTTGCACCTTGTGCTCTTTTAAGCTGCACATTACGCTCATAAGGTGGAACCTTATGATTATATTGGCTTTGTAATCCATGGTGTTGATTGATGACTTAGTGATTTGGTTTCATTGCAAAGATCAGGTTCACTAAGAATGGGCAAAATCAGGAAGGCAAACATTTTTGTGCAGTTCACACACAAAAATGTTTGCCCTCCTGATTTTTCCCATTCTTGTGCAGTTAAAGATAAAAATTCATTTGCCACTTATGGAATTTGTGCTTTCTCTCGAACTTTTTTGAATGTATATTTTTTATTTAAACCAAGGTCAAAGACTATCTGTGCGCAAGTGGCTAGTAAAGCCAAATTGTTTAGGACTAGATCTTGTTGGTGGGGATCTCCACTGGGCTGGTTGAACTCTTTTGTAATGGTTTCTCTCTCTAATATATCCTCTTTTCAACTATCAAAAAAAAAAAAAACAAACAAACATTTTTGTGCAGTTTATTTAACAGAGTTTGTATACTTAGAAATCTCAAAATCACATAATACATTTAACATGTCAAGTTTTCAACTTTGATCTTTTCTCTCAAAGAATATAAAAACTAAAACCAGCACAAATGCAACCAAAATACAACTAGTCCACCCACACCAATTCATATGTAGTTGGGTTCATTAGGCAGACGGGCAGAATATGGGCAAGCAATTCATGCATGGAAATAGTAATGAGAACTGAGAAGCATCATACGGCTTGGTGGTACAGAGTAGAGAGCACCATATAGTCCTTGTTATGCAATGGGATCTCCTGCAAGCAAAAACTTTGCATGGACATCCAGCTGCACATTAGGAACATCTCCCCATAAATTTAACATGGGCATCCAGCTGCACATTAGGAACATCTCCCCATAAATTTAACATGCAAGACTAAAGTAAGGGAGATATTCTCGATGTGTGGTTGGATGCCATGTGTGCAGAGTTTTTGCTTCCAATAGGCCCGGGCTTCTTTGTTACTGATTAACAAATGACTTGTCTGCTCTGTAATATAAAGGACGTAAAACCAACAAATAAAATGAGTGAAAATAAAAAATCAGAATGTTTCTTCCTTTGTCCTGGATAAAACAACCCCAATTACACTGTCCTTTTCTTTGGTATACATTTGCATTTACAGTTATCGGATCATCTGATAATTGCCATCCCTAGGATTAGTTGATTACCACTTTCCAGCCTTTTGTTGTAATCAAGCTTTAGCCTCCATGTCAATTTGAACATGTAACTTGAATATGAACAAAGAAATCGTAGCTCCTTTCCATATTCCTTTGCAATTTATTTAGAAGAACATCCACATTTTCCTGTATGGAGAAGAAAAGTTACAAGCACTCAGGATTCCGTTGGTTTCCTTGAATCCAAACACCAACACCTGTAGCTTGATCTTGAAATCTTGAAAAGTTCATCTGGGGACATCTTCTCTAGTTGCTTGGGCTTCCATGAATCAAAGCTTTTTGTATAGATCTGAGTATACTGAGTTAAATCAGGTGTCAAAGTTCCTTCCATTTGATGATCTTGAGCACTCATCCTCTTGTAAAGCCTCATAGCAGCCACACAATCCTCGTATGGGTCATGTACTCCAGACTGAATCTCAAATCTGTAAAGCCATAGATCCATGATTAAGAATCTATTAGGAACTTTAGTAGCAAGAACTTTCATGCATAATATTTTTATTTGGCATGTAATGGTCACTATGTTCTATATTTAAGAATGATAGAAAAACCATTTATGGCTAAACATTTTAAGAATGATAGATTCTTCCCATTAGAACTGGTGACTGATCACTTGGGTGGAATCAGAAACTTATTTTTGAATGGAAGAATTGTAAAGTGCATGAGTACAAGGACACATCTGGGGAATGGACAATGGCAAGCTACAAAAACTTGTAAGGTTACCAACTAATAGGACTCGATTTAAATTAGCAGCTTCATGTCTTCTTCCTGTTGTTTATCTGGTGATTTCTTCTAACCCCCTTATATGTCTGACTTCCTACATTTTTATGGAATTCTTTACCACTTTCATTCCTCACATTTTCCCCCTTAGATGACCATGAGTTTGGTTGCTACAAAAGTTAAAATCTGGTAAGTAAAGAACAGATGAGAAGAGTGACTTGCCCTAAATATGTCTTTGTGAGGTACTTGAGTGAGTGGCTGACCAGATTTGTTTTCATCAATGGACGGTATTTGGCAGTATCCCTGCATAAAAGTTAAGGATGTCTTAAAAGTAAGAATAAGACAAAAAAAAAAAAAAGAAAGTAGATCTGGTAAAAGGAACACCATTCCTCTAAAAGATGCTATACTAAGCCATGAACTAAAGAACCTGAATAATGCACAAATCAGGCAAGTTCTTGTTCATTTAACAACTTGTATAAAATGTCACATCCTTCTTGTTGAGAAATGGGTCACTTGTCTAATGATAGGTATTTGAATTAGGGGCCAATATATGTACATGAAAATAAAGGTCTATTGATGATGGTAAGCTTCATTTTCATTATCAATTCTATAAAGACCCAATACATTCTCATTTGATTGGACTTGCCCAATCAATGCTGGGGGTAGTGTTTACCTCAATAAGTGGTCAGGGTAGTTCATTCTCAGGCAATCCAAGTCATGTTCTAGATCATGACCCACAAGAAGTCTGGCTTTCCCCCCTTCCATTCGCATTCTCCATATGGCCTCCCCATTGTACAATATCTCCTGAATCTTCTCTTGCACTTGGTTGAGTGGCATTGCATCTCTTAAATGCTCTTCTGTTAGGCCAGTTATGTCATATCTGATGGTTTCAGCAGGAAAAAAAAAAAAAGTGAAATGAGATTGATAAGCAGACCTACCAAGATTATCACTTGGTGGAATCAGACATGATAAGATACTCATAAAAAAACAGACATGACAAGGGGGGGAAACCTATAATTGGTGACAGGAATCAAAGGTTGCACAAAAGAATGGAAGATCACTTTCTCATTTTCATCAATGAGGCACACCCTTGCACAAAGATCAAGTGATCCATCACTTCCACCACCGACCATCTCACAATCCATAGCAACCACTTGAGGACCTTGGCTCGTATTATCAACACTGGGCAATCCTGAATTTTCCATTTCAGAATCCACGGAAGGCATTCTGAGAGGCCCCTATAAAAATTTGAAAGACTTTAAGGGCATTGACCAGTTTACCAAAATTGAACAATAATTTAATACATAAATGGTCACATCAAACACACATACATATAGGAATACTAACCATGGGGATTGGTCAAACTCATCTTTGAATATGTCACATCATGCAGGACACAATATTTAATGAAATAAATTCTTCCACACCATAAATTGTTGAAGAAGAAAATCAAATCCATCCCCAACTAATTTAAGTCCTTTTACTTCCATCTGTAAAATTTGTAATCATTGTACATGTGATGTGCTGCTGTTAAATCCATGGTTTTCAAAACCAGACCAGACTAGAAAACCCAGGAACCGGTCAGGTAACCAGTTCCATTTCACCCTAAAACTGCTTTTTCTGGCCAAAACCATTGATTTGGTCAGCGACCCGCTGACCTGGATGGTCGAACCGTCAACCCGGACAACGGTTTTTGGCCGTTTTTATTTTTTTATTTTTTAAAGTCAGAATGGGTCATCCATTCAAACTGGACGGTAGACCGTTCGACCAGGAATCGGTCCCCAAAACAGTTCCCTGTCCAGTCTGGTTTTAAAAACCTTGGTTAAATCTTTAAGTGTTGTACTTTCTCTCTATTTCTTTTGGCAAATATTTTATAGTTCAAAATAAAACAAATTTTTAAGAAGCATAAAAAACTAAAATTTTCAATTAGAAATTTGTGATTTTACTCATCAACTAATAATCTATCTATTGAACTTACAATGGGAGCAGGGGAAGAAAAGATACACATCTCTTTATGTGCGTTGAGAGCATCAGGGCTCTCAAAGATGTTCAAGCAAATATTACAGCCTTGGGCAACGAATAACCTCGAACAATTGGCTTTTGGCAATGGACCTTGACAAGATATGAAAGAAATATAAACAAAAGACATGAATATAACAATTAGAATTATTATGCCCATGACAGGCATTAGTAGTTCAATAACTCTAAGGCTGCATGAAGACAAATAATAACAATAGTTACTTTTGTTTGCCATTAGCATTGTTATTATGTGGCTGCAGCAACCACCAATCAGATTATAAAAAGGCAATCAGTTCTCACCTGTAAGATGCTCCCTCAATGATTCCAGTGATTTGCAGTGCTTTTTACAAGCCCCACACTTGGGCTCATGGATTGAGTGGTATGACACCTTCATGTGCTCAATGAGATGCTCCTTTTTCTTGTATTGCTTGAAGCATGCTGAGCATTTGTGCCTGTAAAAAGCCATTGGAGTGAGGGATCTACAGATAATCACATTATTGCCCAACTGTTCAGTTAGGGAAAAAAGAAAATAAATAACCTTTCAAGAACCACCCGACTTTATGGATGCATGCTTGTACAATTTAAGTTGGAAATACATCACAAACAATGGTTTTTGATGCAAAGAAACAGAGGATAAGGATAAGCAGAAATTTTTTTACCACATGAAGCCTCTTATAGCATGCACAGGGAAACATACATAGACACCAGGGTAAGTCCCAATTGACATGTGTGTCTATGGAAACTTCTTCCCCTAGTTGTCATACAAGGGTACCCACTAAACATGAAATCAATACAGAAAATGTTGAAAGATCATTATATTAAATAATATACCACATCTCTCAAGCTTGAGCAGCTACTGAAACAAAATAAACAAAAAGGGAGAAACGAAAGACAAAAGTGTGGCACAACTGTTCTAAAGGAATACTTTAAATAAAAATAGGTTTAGACCCAAATTACTGTTCTACACACAAACAAGTTTGCTAGGATGGAGACTGATGAAGGATGATTTGGCCCGACCTATAAAACGGCGACACGTGGACACTGACTCAGCATAAGCGACAGCTCAGCATTGTGGTCCAGTATGGCTAAGTGATAGGCCCATAAAGCAGCTCACTACATGGTAGCGGGGGAAAGGAGGGGCTCGCCACAATGCGAGCTCCGGGTCCCCCGAGCTACCTCAAGGGATATTCCGAGGCAAAACTTAACTTGCGAGCTAAGAAAGCCAGCTCGCCCGAGCTCCCGAACAAGGCAAGTCATCCGAGGACCAATTCTATTAAGGGTACTTCTGAAGTATTTGAAGCTCGTTGCAAAGTAGCTCGCGAATGGGCCACACGAGCATTCCTCAGGAAGCTTCTATTTAATAGGCCGTACCAGTCAGACTGGGCCACGTCCCTAACTGACGGCGCAGTCCCTATCCTTTCGACAGTCTGCGCCCACGTCTCTCAGTAGACGGAGGCGTGCCTGTCACTTTGGGGACGTGTCACTCGCCCGGGTAAGGAGTACGTCACAACGGCCACCTGCGCAGCCCTGGTAGGTAACGGCTGTGGCAGGGACCCAGTGGCGGTTATGCCCGATCTCGCAAGAGCGCTCTTATAAAAGCCCTCAGGGCAGAGGAGAAACTTCTTCTTGAGACCTCCAACCTCTCGAATATAGTGATAAAGCGCGACCTCCACTCTTAGCTTTCATTTCTCTCTTTACTCCCCATACACAGTACTAACTTAAGCATCGGAGTATTCCCACCGGGCAAACCCCCGGGAATCCTTCCTTTCATATACTCAGGTGCCTCTCGTTGCCAACAAGGAGCCAGTCAGCCGCCAACTAGGAGTGCCCGGATCGCGCCACATCATTTGGCGCCGTCTATGGGAATCGCTTCAAAAGGCCTTCCCCTTTAAATTCTTTCAGTTACTTCTTCTTCCTTGAAACAACCCAGCGCTCATGGCTTCCTCTAGCAACGTCGGACGAAGCACGGAAATGGGTAACTCCAGGGAGCAACCCCAGTCTCCTACTATCTGTATCGGACAGTTCACCATCCCCCTCTCAGCGGACGGAATCCCCAGCTTGAACGTGCCTCTCACAATGGCACCTGTCATCGCCCCACTCCCCGCTACAGTCAGAACGATGTTCACCGAACCCTTGATCGTGCCCCCAACGGCTAGCCCGAACCAGCTAGAGGATCTGATGCAGTGCATGAAGGCCATGCAGGCCCAAATGCAACAGTTCCAACAACTTCAGCTCTATCAACAGCACGTGCTGCACCAGGTCTCCCAGTACCAGTATCAGCAGCAGTTCCCCCAGCTGCCCCAACCCCAGCTTCAATAGCCTCAGCTCCAGCCTCAGCACCTGGCCTCGCAGCAAGCCAAATCTCGCCGCCAGAGCGAGCACTCCGGCTGAGGAGAGGCCCCCCAAAATCTCCCAAAAAACCAGGCCCCCCCCACGGCAGACGGGAGAGACCGGCTACCCCGATCTCGCCGTAGGTGGACAGGTCGGGAGGGCCCCGGCTCGGCAGGTCAACGTCGCCTCGACAGTCAAAGTTCGGAACCCCAATCCTTGAAAACCGGTTCGAGATCCTGGCAACAGACTCTAAGCAGGCCCCTTCTGTCCGCAGCCATCACCAGCGGACCGGGCTACTCCCGGTGCAAACCATTCTGGACAGCGCAGAGGTGAGCAGCACGAACGCCAAGCCCACCAAGAAGCAAAGACGCCACCGCCGAGCTCGCCGATCTATCACCCGCGATTTGCCCGAGCTCATGGGCAAAGAAGAGGTAGGCTCGGCCGAAGCCAAGGCTCCCCTCCTCTCGGTTTCATCCCCCCTGTCCTCCGAACTCTTGGTAGTCCCGATGCCCAAGGATTTCAAGCTTCTCCCTCTTGACAAGTATGACGGGTCGTTCGACCCGAATGATCATGTAGACGCCTTTCAGTCACAGATGCACCTGGCGCGAGCCAGTGAGTCATGCATGTGTGTGGCCTTCTCCACTACTTTCAGGGGAGCAGCCCGCACATGGTACCGAAACTTGGCACTTGGGTCGATAAGAAGTTGGGCGCAGTTCGCACAAGCCTTCACGTCCCACTTTGTCACCAGCAAACGGTGCCCGCGGACTGAAGAAAGCATCTTCAACGTAGCCCAAAGAGAGGGAGAGTCCATCCGAAGTTATATCAAACGGTTCAACGACGCTTGTATGCAGATACCGCGCCTGGACCCCTCTGTACGCCTAGCAACGGCCAAGAAGGGCGTAAAGCACAAAGAGTTCAAGTGGCACATGGTCGTCGACCAACCCGCGACCATAACCGAGTTTCTAAAGCTTGCGGATAAGTTCATAGCCACTGAAGAGGAGATCAACTAGAAGGGTGAGGGCGTACCCAAAAAAAGAAAGAGAGAAGGGGAACCTTCCAGTCAAGGGGACACCCGAAGAAAAAAGGAAATAGTTCGGGGTGCAAAGCCGGGTCAGTTGTTCCGAGTTCCCGCACCAGACCGAGATGACTACACCCCACTGAACGCAAAGCGGGCCGAAATCCTGATGGCAATCAAGGACGCCCTGTACGTGAAGTGGCCGCCCCGTCTGAGGGGGAATCCCAATGAAAGAAATAAGAGTTTGTATTGCAGTTTTCATAAGGACCACGGTCACAGTATCGAGAGTTGTAAAAACCTCCGCAATGAGATAGAGGAGCTCATCCGTCGCGGATATTTGAGAAACTTTGTACAAAATAATAATAACAATAATAATAGTAATAGAACAGGTCGGCAAGGGAAGAACGGTAAAGACGCTTCCGAGTCCAGTGGCAAGCCGGCCGAACAACCACAGAGATAGCCTCCAGAGGAGAGGCCAGTTCGGGGAACCATCCACATGTCGGTCGTTGCAGGGTGCACCTCAGCGGCAGCTCGGACGTCGGTTTGCGAGGTCACTCGGGAGGAGCAGAACCCCCCAAAGCGGCCGAGAACAGAAGAGCCAATTTTCTTCACAGAAGACGATGCGTGAGGGGTCCATTACCCCCACGACGACACGTTCGTAATAAAGCTGAGAATCAACGACTTCGAGGTTAGGCGCATACTCGTCGACTCGGGCAGCTCGGCCGACATACTCTTCAAAGCCGCGTTTGACCAGCTTCAGTTGCAGAGAAGCGATCTGAAGCCCGCAGACACTCCTTTGGTAGGCTTCAGCGAAGAAGAAGTCCGGCCCCTTGGGAAAATAACATACCTGTAGAGATCGGCACATGGCCTTGTGTGGTCAGATTCGAACACAACTTCCTAGTGGTAGCGACCCCCTCTCCCTACAATGCCATAGTAGGTCGACCGATCACCCATGTCCTACGGGCGGTGGTCTCCACTTACCACTTGGCTATGAAGTTCCCAACAGACTTCGGTGTGGGAGTAGCGCGACCAGCTCGAGTCCCGCAAGTGCTACGTTGCCGCCCTAAAGGGGAAAACCAAGGTGACCGATTACCTTGAACTGGAACGACCCAAGGAGCAAGGCGAAGAACGAGCCGCGCCCACGGAAGAAACGGTCGCGGTCCCGACCACAACAGCAGACCCAGCTCAGACGCTCCAAATCGGCGCTTCCGTCCAAGAGCCCCTACGATCCGAACTGGTAAGTTTTTTACTTCAAAATTTAGATATTTTTGCATGGTCTACGGCAGAAATGCCCGGTATAGACCCCAGACTCATAACTCACAAGCTGAACACTGATCCTGTAGTTAGGCCCGTTAGACAGAAGAAACGCAACCTAGCCCCGGAACGGTGGAAAGCAGTCGACGAAGAAGTCGAGAAACTCCTCGCGGTGGACTTCATAAGAGAAGTCCACTACCCAAGCTGGGTAGCCAACCCGTCCTGGTAAAGAAGGCCAACGGCAAGTGGCGCATGTGCGTCGACTACACCGACCTGAACCGGGCTTGCCCGAAAGATTGCTTCCCGCTCCCCAAAATCAACCGTTTGGTGGATGCGACCTTAAGGCATGAGTTGCTAAGTTTCTTGGACGCCTACTCGGGCTATAACCAGATCAAGATGGACTCGGCGGACGAAGAAAAGACTGCCTTCATCACTGAATTCGGTCTGTACTGTTACAAGGTTATGCCCTTCGGGTTGAAAAACGTAAGGGCAACCTTTCAAAGGCTTGTAAATAAATTGTTTGCGTCGTTAATCGGCAGAAAAGTAGAATGCTATGTAGATGACATGGTCGTCAAAACCCAATTCTCACATGAATTAATATAAGACTTGCATTCTGTTTTTGGAATTTTGCATAAGTTCAATATAAAATTGAATCCAAACAAGTGTGTATTCGGTGTAACCTCGGGTAAGTTCCTAGGATACATCGTTAACCGGCGAGGCATTGAAACCAACCCGGATAAGGTTAAGGCCATCTTAGACATGAAACCGCCCCGGAAGCCGAAGGAGGTTTAGAGGTTGAATGGCCGCATAGCCGCCCTAAGCCGTTTCATGTCTAAGTCGGCGGACCGCTGTCTGCCGTTCTTTAAGGCAATAAAGAGCAAAGGGTTCGAATGGACCCAAGATTGCCAGCTCGCGTTCGACGAGCTCAAGGAATACCTTACTAGCGTGCCGACCCTAACCCGGCCCGATGAGGGCGATGTTTTAGAACTCTACCTCTTGGCAAGCGACGGGGTGGTCAGTTCGGTACTAATAAAGGAAGTAGATCGGGTCCAACGACCCATCTATTATGTTAGTAAAGTATTGCAGGGAGTAGAAACGAGATACCTGGAGATGGAAAAGCTAGCATTCGCATTGATAATTGCAGCTCGGAAGCTTCGCCCGTACTTCCAAGCTCATACTGTTATCGTTCTTACCGACAAACCTCTGAGGCAAGTATTGCTTAAGCCCGAGGTCTCCGGTCGGTTGACGAAGTGGGCCATTGAGCTCAGCGAGTACGACCTCCAATACAAGCCGCGAACTTCCATTAAGGCCCAAGCCTTAGCAGATTTCATAGCCGAATGCACATTCAGCTCTAAAGTTCCCAGGCCGATTGAGCGCGAGGCTCCCACCTCGGGTGAGCCCGAAGCTCCCGAGTCGGTCGAGTCCAAACCCCATGAAGTAGTAGCCAGTGTGGCACCTCTCCTAGCTCGGTCAACCGCGAGCTGGGATGAGGAGCCCTGGATCCTTCACGTAGATGGCTCCTTGAACCAACAGGGTAGCGGTGCCGGAATAGTTATGCACGGCCCAAGCGGCATGAAACTGGAATACGCGCTACGCTTCGAGTTCGAGGCATCTAACAATGAAGCAGAATACGAGGCGTTGATAGCCGGACTAGCCTTAGCCAGAGAAGTAAAAACCAAGCACATCGTTATCTGCAGCGACTCCCAGCTCGTGGTCAACCTGGTCACGGGCGAGTATGAAGCTCGCGAGCCAACCATGGTCGCTTATTTAGCCAAAGTCAGAGAGGCCCTGCTCAACTTCCAGTCACACTTCATCAGACAGATCCCTAGGTCGGAAGAACACCGAGGCCGATGCCCTGTCCAAGTTAGCCAACACTAGCGACATCACCATGAGAACCGTGTACATAGAGGACCTGTCTCGGCCTAGCATTCTCGGAGGGGCAGAGGAGGTCGCTCCCGTCGTTCAAGCAGAGCCGAGCTGGATTGACCCACTCATGAGCTTCTTGTTACACGGGACCCTCCTTGCAGAGCGCAATGCAGCCAGAAGGGTGCAACGTCAAGCAGCTAAATACGTCATGATAGACGAACGGCTATACAGGAGATCCTACACACTCCCCTACCTGCGTTGCTTGCGACCTACCGAAGCCGAACTCGTACTCCGCGACACCCATGAGGGTCTATGTGGCGAACACTTGGGGAGCAGGGCCCTCGCCCAGAAAGCGCTTCGACAAGGGTACTATTGGCCAACGATGAAGGCAGATGCCATTGAACTAGTTAGAAAATGTGATAAATGCCAGAGACATGCCAATGTTCACCACCAACCCGCTGCCGACCTCAAATACCTCACCAGTCCGTGGCCCTTTACACAGTGGGGCATTGATCTACTCGGGCCATTCCCGCCAGCAACGGGTGGAAGGAAGTTCTTAGTGGTAGCAGTGGACTATTTTACCAAGTGGGTAGAAGCCGAACCCCTCGTAACAATAACAGCCCGAAATGTCCAAAACTTCTTTTGGAAGAACATCGTATGCCGCTTCGAATTACCTCGAGTATTGATCTCCGACAACGGCAAACAGTTCGAAGACATCAAATTTCAAGACTGGTGCCGAGACATGGGGATCCAACAGAACTTTACTTCAGTCGCGCACTCTCAGGCAAATGGCCAGGCAGAAGTCATGAACAGAGCCATCCTCCGTGGACTAAAGGCACGGCTGGATCGAGCTAAAGGATTGTGGGCAGATGAACTACCCAATGTCTTATGGGCCTACCGGACCACGGAGAAAACCGCCACGGGAGAAACACCCTTCAATCTCACCTACGGCACCGAAGCAGTGATCCCCGCAGAGATCGAAGTACCTACGTTGCGCCTAGAAGCATACAGTGATCAAACAAACAAAGATGAGCTACGCACCAACCTCGACCTACTCGATGAAGTAAGGGATCTCGCGTACATTAGGACCGCAGCCTACCAGCAGAGAGTAGCTCGGTACTACAACGCCAGGGTCAAGAAGTGGAACCTCCGCATTGGCGACCTGGCCCTTCGTAAAGTTATGGTACCTGAACCCGGCACTGGCAAACTCGGGTCCAACTGGGAAGGTCCTTACCGAGTGAAACGAGTGCTCGGGGAAGGAACATACGAGCTCGAGACCCTCGAAGGGAAACAAGTACCTCGAGCATGGAATATTGTCAATTTAAGGCAATATTATCTGTAAGAAGCGAGTAGGCCACGAGCTACTCCCAAAGCCTGAGGGCTAGAATACCGAGCTAACATGACCTCGGCACAAGAAGACCCCAATCGCCACTTCCGCTTGGGAGAATCCAAGAGCGGACTACGGGTCCCTCCCTAAGCCTAAGGGTCAAAACACCGAGCTAACAAAGACCTCGGCGTGAAGAAAGACAGCTACCTCAATAGCGAAGGCAAAGTATGAAATATTAAAGGCGTAAGTAGCTCGGGTTCAAACCCTACGAAGCATAGCTTGTCTCGATACGTCGGTCGAACTAAGGGATAACCAACCAATGCTTAGTTCGGACATACGTAGTAATCACTTCGCGGTATGCCACGGAGGCCCTAAACATGACCAATAGGGAGAACGCCTACCGAAGAGCCCTACTTTGGGTAGGTAACTTCAATAACCCAAATGATGAGATCGCTTTAGCAAAATAAAAGGAGTTCATCATACTCAGAAGAGGGGAGAGACTTTCATTGTCAAAAAAAAAACAACCAACAACAAACAACAAACAAATGCAGTAAATGAAAATAACAAGTGCAGCAACCGAGCTAAACAGCTCGGGAAAGGTTTGATCATCATGGGGCACAACCGCCCAACCGGAAAACTGGTGAAAGACCGGGTTTACGGCACCCGGAAGCCATAGAAGCCCAGAGAAACGCCACCTCAAGGATCCGCCTCCTCATCCTCCAGAGAATCAGGCTCCTCTTCATCCGCTTGGTCTGCTGTCTCGGGGGACAGACCCTTCATAGTAATGTCGTCGAGGTTAAGCCCGGAGAACTTCTTCCAGCCACCGACAGAGCTTAAACCCTGAGCGGTACGAACCCGAGCCATACTCCGCCTGGAGGTCATGAAATTCCTAGGAGTCTTTAAAATCCCAGATTGCTTTCTCTCGCTCAACCTCCACCATCTGATCAAAGTTTCGGGTCCGATTCAGAAGAGTGGACTCCAGGTCCCGCACCTGTTGCCTGAGGAGCTCCCTCTCCCCCACCATCCTCGACGATTCCTCCCTATAGCGTGCGCTCTCTTCAGTAAGCCGAGCGATTTGAGCCTCCTGGTCATGAACGAGCAGCTCCTGAGACTCGCTCCCCTTGCGAGTGTGATGGAGCTCGCCCCGGATCCGGTCGAGGGCGTCAACGCGATGGATGCGCATCTGGAGAGCCATGGCATGGATGGCGGAATTTACCTATCGACGAAAAAGACGATCAGAAGACAGCGAAAAAGGGCAAAACGAGAGGGAAAAAGGGAAAAAGGCCACTTACCACCATGCAGTGGGCAGAGGCGAACGCAGAGAGATCCCCGGGCTCCATGTTTCCCCACTGAGCTATCTCGTCATTATTGATTCCCTTCCGACTCCTCCGGCGAGCTACCAGATAATCGTTTACCCCTTCCCAGTTTCCCACTGGGAACCGGGGGTAAGGACGGGGTTGAAGGGGGTTAAAGGGGGCCTCCCCCGGCAGAGAGGGCTCGCTTCCCCCAGAGTTGACCCCACAAGTCCCCACAGGAGGGGGCATCGGAACCTCAGGCGGAGGAGAGGGCAGGACCGGCTCGGCAAACCCGAACTCAGTGCTTCCCGAAGGAGGGGTCCGATCGGGGCGCGTCCTCTTCACCTGGCGTCTCTGGCTACCCGAGAGAAGGCGGCGCGAATCGGCACTAGACATGATGGCTGCCAAAAGACCACAAGATATTAGTCCAACAGGAAGCAAAATGCATGTGTACACAAGTCACAAGACACTACGCGACCTAAAAGGCCGACCTACCTGGGCTCAAGCCTGCCTGCACGAGCTTCTCCTCGGCCAAGTAGTCCGAGAAAAGGAAGCCTACCGACGCCCAGGACAGCATCGTTTTCCGAATCTTAGGGTTCAGCTCGGCCCCGGGGTCCTGGATGGCGCCCCTCCAAGCGGTGGGAAAAGGCCACCCTTCGGGGTTACAGACCACAAAGTAGTCCCGCTTCCAGGCGGGGATCTTATTCGGCAGCTCGTACAAGAGCTTGTATCCGCAACGGGGAGAGAGGTAGTAAAAGCGCCTCTCCGGAGGAACCCCAGGAGCAGCATTCTTTATACAAAGGATAGAGGCGAAAATGTCAAGGTCCAAAGGGAGGCAGTACTCGTGACATAGGGATATAGTCCCAACCATGTTTCGAACAGCGTTGGGGTGAAGCTGGTCAATAGTGATGTTGAAATGGTTCAGCACCTTCACTATCAAGGGGTGCAGGGGAAGACGCAGGCCAGCCTCGAGCTGTTCCTGAAAGATCACTATGTCATTGGGACCATGCTCCCAAGGGAAGTTGCCAGTAGGGAGGCTGTAAACCAGGTCCCCAGGAAGGCGAAAGTAGCGGATCAGAGACCTGAGTCTCTCCGCTGTCATTAAGGAAGGGCCAAAAGTATCAGGCTCCCTCCCCCTAGAAGTGGACGCCATGTTGCCAGAGGCCTCCCGAGCCTCCGGGATATGCTCCCAGGCTCCCCCCGAGCTCAAGGGAGCATCATCATCTTGGCTATCGCCCCTGTGGTAGGTATGGCGTGGGTACCCAGACATGGCTGACGGCAATTGGGACTCACCAGAGTAGACGGAACAGAGCGGACTGAAGAACTCGAGTAGACTAGGCGAAGTACGCGACCTCAGAGTCCAAAGCAAGATGGCGTGGACGGAGATAGGGCCGAGGGGGGCTCCCCATTTATAGCCCTCGCCCTCTCAAACCGACGGCCCGGATCAAAGCAGATCCAACGGTTAGCGGGCGCCCTAACCGCACGCCTTCTGAAAACCAAAGGCGATTGGCAGTACATCTTCCACGATTAAGGTAGTCGCAGCCGCACGACATTCGGAATTAAAGGCCACCTCAGCACGTCTTCGGAATCCGAAAAGTCAAAGAAGTCAGAAGATCTCCTAATTCCCGCAAATGCATTTATTGAAGACAGTCAATCAAGTTTGAATTTCGGTCAAATCAGTCCATCGCGCTTCATAAACTCCCCGCGCTAAGGCGGTACTCTTAGCCCAAGGAGTGGGGGGCAATTGATGAAGGATGATTTGGCCTGACCTATAAAACGGCGACACATGGATGCTGACTCGGTGTAAGCGACAGTTCAGCATTGTGGTCCAGTACAGCTAAGTGATAGGCCCATAAAGCAGCTCGCTACATGGTAGCGGGGGAAAGGAGGGGATTGCCACAATGCGAGCTCCGGGTCCCCCGAGCTACCTCAAGGGATATTCCGAGGCAAAATTTAACTTGCGAGCTAAGAAAGCCAGCTCGCCCGAGCTCCTGAACAAGGCAAGTCATCCGAGGACCAATTCTATTAAGGGTACTTCTGAAATATTCGAAGCTCGTCGCAAAGTAGCTCGCGAATGGGCACACGAGCATTCCTCAAGAAGCTTCTATTTAATAGACCGTACCAGTCAGACTGGGCCACGTCCCTAACTGACGGCGCAGTCCCTATCCTTTCGATAGTCTGCGCCCACGGCTCTTAGTAGGCGGAGGCGTGCCTGTCACTTTGGGGACGTGTCACTCGCCTGGGTAAGGAGTACGTCCCAGCGGCCACCTGCGCAGCCCTGGCAGGTAACGGTTGTGGCAGGGACCCAGTGGCAGTTATGCCCGATCTCGCAAGAGCGTTCTTATAAAAGCCCTCAAGGCAAAGGAGAAACTTCTTCTTGAGACCTCCAACCTCTCGAATATAGTGATAAAGCGCGACCTCCACTCTTTAGCTTTCATTTCTCTCTTTACTCCCCATACACAGTACTAACTTAAGCATCGGAGTATTCCCACCAGGCAAACCCCCGGAAATCCTTCATTTCATCTTCTCAGGTGCCGCTCGTTGCCAACAAGGAGCCAGTCAGCCACCAGCTAGGAGTGCCCGGATCGCGCCACATCAGAGACCATTAGAGAAAGAATCTTTTCCTACACTTTCTCCTGGCTTTTCTCTCTTCTGATCAGTTCAAAGGTTTCAGCTATTCTGATCTTGAAAAGAAATTTATTAGAGATTGTACACTCCTCTCACTTTGACAATCAGCTCGGACAATCCAGCACTCCAAGACCAGACCTAGATTTCTTACTGAAGTTTGATGGCAGAAGTAGATCATCTCCCAACCAACCACTAGCGGCTGGCACTGGGGGAATTTTTTTAAACAGAGACGGTTCTGTGATTTGGGCTTTCAGTGGCCCAGTTGGTTCTGTAGATGCTTCAGAAGCTGAAATCAGAACTTTGGTGATGGGTCTGAGAATGGTTAAGATCTCTTCATCTGAACTCTGTTCTCATTAAGGGGGATTCCAGAAATGTTATTAATTGCGCTTCCCACCCAGAAAAGGGCCCTTGGAGGTTGGGTCATTTCCTCATTGAGATCAGAAATAACCTCTTCTCTGCATTGCGACTGGCTTTAGATGGATTTCTAGGGAGCTGAACTTAATTGCGGATCTTTTGGCTAAATCTGGGGTGGATAGAATTTTTTTGTATAGTGCTAATGGTTTGCCCCCTTAAGTGGGGTGATTTTATAGTTGTGAGACCCTGATGGTTGTTTGTACATCCCCCCCTTTGCCCCTTTTGAATATAATAGTTATCTTTTCTCAAAAAAAAAAGGCCAAGGTGATAGGATAGACACTTGTACCCTGAAATAAGTATAATAATTGATACCTAATCTATGGTTCTCAGCTACAGACAGGGCTTATGGGAACAGATGGACATAAGGGAACTTTAGCCTTTTATGATATAGTTATCAATTATTATATTTATATTATAATGAAAGAAGAAAAGGGCATAAAAGATAATAAGGAGGTGGAGCAAGGGGAAAAGATAACCCACCAGAAAGATAGACTATTAGTACCATAAAAACAGAAATTCAAGATAACCCAGAAAATTAAATCCAGCCCCCTGCCCCTGGCCCCCCTTGTCCAAAGCCCGTAGGTCAAATTTTCACTTTGAAATTAAGGAATCAAGGTTTCAAGTTTCAACATGCTCCTTTGTAAAAAAAAGGTCATTATCAATGTTGATCCTACTTAACTGGGGTCTTTGCCTCTTTAGGAGGGATGGACTGGATACAGACCTAACCTTTGGGTTTTTTTTTTCACAAAGTGGCTGCTCACGGATCAAACCTGTGCTCTTATACTTAGAAGCCAAAGATTTTACCATTGCACCAAACAATGACCCCTTCAACATATTCCTCATCGCCATTAATAATAATAATTTCTGCATCTTCAACATATTCCTCATCTCCACTAACAATAACAATTTCTGCATTTGATTCCTCATCTCCACTAACAATAACAATTTCAGCATTTGATTCCTCATCTCCTAATGACATAATTGCTTGCCTTCCTTGTTGCAGCCTGATGCTCCTCTTCCTTTAACAAATGAAAGTATTCCTTGGATTTAGCATCTCCCAAGGAAAAAACTACCAATTTCTTTGCTAGAGCGACATGCCTATCTAAGGCCTCTGAGCTCTCATCCCATTCAGCAACTTTTCTCACCCTATCCACCTCCACCACCTCTTCTTCCTTATGCATCATTAAACCAATGGTATTAACTTGATTAGATATAGTGCTCTCACTTTATCGTTCAAAGTCCCCAGTGGGTATCAATTACTCCTCTCAAATTAACAAGCTCCTTCTCGTCTGAAGTATATCAAATAAATATACTGTTTAAGGCCTCTGGGTTCTCAATCATCCAGCTGAGTAGCTTTACTGGATTAGAGCATTTCACAATCAATAATAAATTTTGGTTAAAGATAGAGATAATAAAGTGAAAACAAGGAGAATAGTAAATGAGGAGATTAGTTGAACTACAAAACAAAGAAAAACAAGTCTCGAAGTTAAGCATATAGCAATTCTATAAGCAAAAAAGAAAAATGAAGACTATAAACGAGCATAAAAGTGGTATTGAAAAACCAAGTAATTGACAAAAAAAGAGAGAAAGAAATAAGAAGTCCGATAAAATTTGAGTAACAGAAATCCTAACCTTACAGTTACAGACAGGGTTTTGGGAGGATCTTCTCCGGGACCCAGATCCATGAAACCCAAAGCAGCCCTGCAACCACCTGAATTATAAAACTGGAAATGGCGGGAAGAAGAACAACGTCCTCGTTAGGGTTTTTATGATTTTTATATTTATACTACCACAACTGGGATCACCATTTGCCAATGCCACTCCCATACTAAAATATAATAATAAAAATGGTTGATGATATCAGAGAATCAAAACTGAATAAACGATTTAGATACCGATTAACGTACATTTTTATGTGGAGCACTAGAGCACTTGAGCTCTTTCTCTGAGTCATCACGTAATACTTGTAGCGTTTTACATCGCTTTTTTTGTCATCTCCTGTTCGATGCGCGTAGGGGTGGATTCGAATCTATCCGAGCCGAATACTTGTTTATTTTAGCTCGCTCGTAGGAATAGAATCAAGCTCGACCTCGAGTTCGATTCGAGTTAGAGCTCGCTAGTTTGAGCTCAGTTCAATTCGAGTTCGACTATAAGTGAAGTTTTTATGAAAAAATAAAAATTATATATATATAATTATTATTTTTTTTTTAGACAAAAAATTAAGAATTATAAAAATTATTTAATATTATATATATAAAATAATTATAAAATTTATTTTTATTTTACATACAAGAAAATAAGAAATATAAAAATGATTTACTATTATACATAAAAAATAAAAATATTATATCAATAAAAATATTATTATATATAATAAAATTATTTATTATATATATATGTATGTATGTAATAAAAATTATTTATTTAATACTAGGCTCGCAAGCCTCATGAGCCGAACTTTATTGGACTCGATTAGCAAACGAGCCTATATATCGGGCTCGAATTCGACTCAAAGCTTGGTTTAAACCGAGCTGAACTGAGCTCGAATAGCTCATGAAAGGCTTAACTCGTGGGCACCCTTAGATGTGCCTCCTTAACATCGCTATCTTACCATGGGATCACTATCAGATCGCTTAAAGGAGCAGAAAGGAAATAAACAAAAAGGGTGGTGACGTGGGCTAAGTCTAGGAATTGCAACGGGGTGGGGTAGTGATAGATAAGTTCCAAGCTTTCAGCGATTAAAGCACTAGTAAAATAATAACAAATCAATTAACAATTATAAACAATTTATGTTTCATGTCTCAAAATGCAAATTTCTCAAATAATTCAGATAATCAACTATGAAGAAAGAAAACATGTGAATAATCATCCATATAATTGGATATTAGATTTATGGTCATTTAATAGTTTAGAAAAAAAGAAATTAATTTTGTTAAGTTTTTTTATCACTAAAATAGCATTACTATTATAAGAAACATCTACATCCAAACAAAAGTCCAAATAAGGAGGTGGAACTCCCTCCCACAAAATGAGCAGGCATATTACTTGTTCTAATAACATATTTTACTTTTAAAAACAAAAAAAGACCAATAATTTTGTCTAGTAGGGCTGTAAGTTAGACTGGGTTAGGTTGGGTTGAGGGCAACTCTAGCCCAACCCTAAGTTCTAAACCCCAACCCAACCAACCCTAACCCTAACTAAATTCCTTCGACCCTAATCCAACCCAATCCAACTCAAAGTCAATTTCGAGTTGGGTTGGGCTCAGGTTGGGCCCAACTCAACATTCTTCCCATCCTTTAAAACCTTATAGAATTTCTCAATTTTAGATCTTAACTCAACTTTTACTACATATATTAATCCTATGTTTCATTAGTATTTGTTTATTGACGTTATTTTTTTTTGTTCTTTTAGTACAAAATTCAGAAAAACAAGTGTTAGAAATGACTATAGTTTATTATGAGTTATGACTTACGATAGGTCTTTCTTGGGCGGCAAACAACATAGAGGAGATGAAGAATAAAATTTTCAAAAAACATAAAATAATGTTATTAAGGTTTTGATATTTTTGATTAGGATTAAGTGGATTGATTATCTTAAAAGAAATACATGATATTATGTGGTGGGGGCTATACAAATATCATGCATCTAAACAAATCAATGTATGTTATATATTACATATAACATATATTTATATATGACATGTACTATAGAGTCGGGTTCAGGTTGGGTCGGGTTGACTAAGGGGTCAACCCTAACCCAACCCAAAGTAAAGTCAGGTTCATGAATTTCAGCCCTAACCCTAACCCGAACATTATATCCAAGAGAAACTAAGAATTTGCATTGAACTCTTCTAAAACACTAAGAGAAACTAATAGAACTTTATTTTCCTTATTGGTTTTTCATTTTTACTCTTTTTCTATTTGTTGGGCTCATAATTATTGAAATGCTTATTTCATATATTTTGAATTATAAAAATGCATATATATATATATATTGCATGTAATCACTAGATAATCATTGATACTTGAGGCTTATGCCTTTTTATGCCTCACACCTTGAGGCTTAAGACTTATGCTTCATTCTAACAAAGTCTTAAGCCTCACACCAAAGTTATGAGGCAAAATATGTGCACCTCACCTCAAGGCCAAGCCTTTTAAAACAATGGATTGGATTAAATGGGATGTGAGCCAAATACAAGTTTGATTTGTTAGTCTTAGGATCCAATTCAAATTATGTGTTGAATTAGAGATGTACAACGGAGTGAATCGAATTCAGCAAGGTTTTAAAAATTGAAACGGAACCGCTGTGGCCACTGGTTTTCTGGGCCAATAGTTCGACCATCTAGGTCAAGTGGTTCAGGTGGGTTTATTATATTGGAATATTAGGGAAAATATCCATTGCTTGTTTAGTCTTTTACATATGTGGTTGTTGGTAGTGGCACTTGACTAAGAAAGAAAGAAAGAAAGAAAGAAAGAAGAAATAAAGGAAAGAAAAGAAAGAAGGAAAGGAGAGAAAGGAAAGAAATAAAGGAATTAAGGAAGGAAGGAGGGAAGGAGGAGGAGGAGGAGGAGCATCTGACGTTCACCGGTGATGGCAACAAAAAAATGCAACTTCAGATATCTCTGGTCTCAAATATGAGATCTGAGAACTAAGATTTGGCCTCTCTCTCTCTCTCTCTCTGGGATGATCTTAAATCTGAGATCATTTTGTCTCAGGCCCTCATATCTCAATCTCCTCTTCTTGTTAAACTGTGAACCATTGTCTAGGTCGAATGGATCAATGGTTTGATCACCCGAGTCAATGGTTCTTTGACTAAATCAACAGTTTTCTGGCCTGTTAACAGGTTAAGGGTAAAATAGAACCAGTTGCCTAAATGGTTTCCAACCAAATGGTCTGACTGTTCAGGTCAACAATAGTTCGAAAACATTGGAATTCAGATAGGAGTATATCTGATTTTGATTCAATAACGTACATCCTATATCCGATCCGGTTTGATGTTCGAATAGATCTCACAAAGATTAATCCAAATTTGAATTCGTTAAGGATGTCGGATATGTAAGTCTGGTTTGATTCGATTTAATTACCCATAGGTCTATAAATACTAACAAATTATTAATAGAAAAAAAGGAAAAACAGTGTACACAAAAGAAAAATAAAAAATCAAATGGGGTTATGCATGTCTTTTTATAAACACCATAAATTGTATAAAAATCAATATATATATATATATATATATATATATATATATATATATATATATAGGGCTGATTCAAATTCGATCCATTTTTTTTGAACAAATCATATTTTCTTTTCCAATTCAATTTGAAAATCCAACCTGGGGATAAAATAGATTCAAATTGCATTGATCCATTTGCACCCTACACTCATGGAAGTAATTATCACAAATATTAAATTGAAATTAACTTATATTATATATAATGAATAAAAATAAAACAAATGATTAAGCACATAACATTTAAACAAATTTTATTAATAGATTATATATAAAGAACAATCAAATCTAATTATATTATATTGGGTAGGAATGGATCCAGAATCAAATTCAAACAAACAAATACCATTTGCAAGTTAACTTGGCACATCCATTCCTTAAAAGAGCAGGATCATATTCCAGACAGAAGAGTTACAAACACTATGAAAACCAATCAAGAGCTAACATGCGATTGTAAACTGAATTGGGTTGGATCAGGTTCGGATTGGACCCACCCAAGTTGCAGCCCAAATTAAGGTCAAATCCATTTGATAATTTTTGTAGAAGAGAAAAATGGGAAGGAGTGCAATTTAATAATTTTAGCAATAATTTTAATTGTGAACAGATTCACTAAATCATGCTTTTAAATCCTTGACCTATCACTTATATAGATGTCTCATGAGTTGTCCTCCGCCAATGCTCAGATTTATATAGAGGTGCAATCGAATAGTTGGGGTTTAAAGTTTGAGGGCTTGGTTCAAGTTTGATTCTAATCGATTTCAAATCTTAAGTAAATTCAATTAGTTATTCAAACTCAAATTTAACCAACATAAATTTTGGCTCAAAAACCTCATAGGCCTGACTGGATTATATATTACAAAATTAAATTTTATATTATAATTTATAAAACATAAAATATATTAAATTTTTGAGCTTTTGAGCCGAACTCAAACTCATCACATAGCTAGTCAAACGAGCTCAAACTGAAAAATAGAGTTTGAATTAAATTCTCAAACATATTTGTATTTTAATTGAACCGAGCCAAGATATACCAAATTTCGGCTCAACTTGATTACACCCAATCTATATATTTCTAGCTTCAGAAGACTGGTCTACTCTGGTGTCTAGATTAGCATTTCGTTTGCTGATTTTTTCTTAAGGCTGCATTTGGAAAAGATGCAAACGGAGTGTAAATCTCGGTTCAGGGTAAATTTGCACTCTGGTTCACTTTTGCTTGTGTTTGACAACACTGCATTTTTACATTGACAAATGACAGATCAATGCATATTTACATTGATAATAAGATGTAAAAATACACCAATAAAAAAGAAGCAAATTTGCATTTAAGTGGGCTTTTGATAAAAAAAAGCATATGCTTTATTGGAATTCGTGTTTGCATCCATTACAGCTAAAAGTCTGTTTGGTAAGAACGTAAATTTGTCAATGCAAAACTAACCCAACTTTGCAATTTATATGAACCGTTTTACACTCTACATATATGCATAGTTTCGAAGCGCAGCCTAATGTTTTTTCTGAGTATCACTGAATGAGTTTACAAAAGAAAAATAAATAAATCCTTGATCTACCCTTTGCAACCCAGCATGTATTGTAGGTGGATGACATTGTTAATCAGAAAATCTATCAAATAGACAACTCAATTAATTACCCGCATTTTTAAGTGATTAAGATGATTTTGGGCAGGCCATATGACCAAAAGCAGAGTTCAAATAGTCAATATCATCCAATTGCAGTATTTATCCTGTGCATTTGGGTCCTCTTTTTCTGATTTGGTTTGAGCCAAATCTCAGAAAATTTAGAAGGTATATCATACTCGAGGAAGAATTTAAAGAAAATTTTACAGTAAGTAGTCATTACAAAATTTTGATGCCTTGTTAGCAATCTCTTCAATAACTGGGGAGTAGAATCCAAGGGAAGATTCAAGACTAGAAGTCTTCGTCCAGTTTGAAAACATAGTTTCCTCCATCTTGTAGGCTAGACATAACAGAAGACTTCTGATAGTCACCCACCCTTCTCTCAAAGAAATTTGCTTTTCCTCTGCGCAACCAACCAAATAAACCAAAAGATGAATACCAACTTAGAAAAAAGTTACAGTGAAAACAAGGGCACACTGGTGCATCACTACATATAACCAGCAATTGAAATAACAAGAAAAAGAAACTATACAACAGTTGTTGGGCCAACCATACAACCTTTTCAACCTACAATTATACTAATTGTGAAGCCTTCATCGCTTGACATGGAACTAATTCTTGAACAGCTTAAAATATGAAGCCAAGTCTTGAAGAAGCCTGCAAATCAGGAGCTTATGACTGTCCTATTGGTAGAAGGCCATCCAAATGGTGGTCCACCAGTTTAATGGCCATATCAAGATTCAAGAATCTGATCTCTAAGCATGGTATAGGACATTGGGTGAAGCCATCTCAAACCAAAAAAAAGCCAACATAACCACTATGCCTATGTTATAATCTCCATCAAATCCAGGGGAAAACTATAAGTTCTCATTACATGACTGCAAATAAGCTTCACCAGGAGTTTGAACATGATGTAATCCCATGTATATGCAAACATAAAAACAGATGATTCAGATATTAATTTAGTGGTTTAAAAATCTATATTACCCAGATACAGAAAGGACGAAGCTGGACATGGTATCTGATACAGAATTTACACCAAAAATTGAAATATCCAACATGAGTCGGCACCCTTGTACAGGTATCATAGTCAAAAAATCAGAAGACTATACAGAAGATATATTTGAAAACTCAATACTCACTGCAAGGAGATAAATTCCATCCAATCAAAAGGATTTTCTACATTGTACTTTTTCTGGTACCCTAATGCAACCTGAAACATTAAAAACAGTTACAGCTAATACATAACAGGGAAAAAAAACTCCAAGTCAAAAATCAAAGGTCAAAATATATGTGAAAAGATTACCAGTAGGCGATCGGCAACAAACTTTATATAATGGCTCATGAGAACTGAGCTCATGCCAATTAATGCACATGGGAGAGCTTCACAAACAAATTGAGTCTCGATTTCTACAGCTTCATGCACAATATGATGAACTCTTTGCGAGCTTAGTTGCTTCTGTAACAAGCTGTAAGCAAAAGGAATTAATTTTTTATTTTCATTTTCTTTTTTGGTGGGGAAGCTGGGATTGAATGCATGACCAGAAAGAACAAATAAGCACCGCGTAGAGCAAGCCATGTAGCAAATGTGAAAGGTAAACAAAGTCCACCTGTACAGAAGGCAAGCAAAGTCGCAGTGGAGACCCTCATCTCTGGAAATAAGCTCATTTGAGAATGTCAATCCTGGCATGAGTCCCCTCTTTTTCAGCCAGAAAATTGCACAGAAGCTGAGAAGAACAATAAAAACACAATATCCTTGTATTTAAAAAGGTAGACACAATACAAGGCCATTAGTTTGTAAAAGTAGGAGATATCATGAAGGAGAAAGAAGCTTACCTTCCTGAGAAAAATATTCCTTCAACACATGCAAAGGCAACAAGTCTTTCTGCAAATGAAGTGGAGCTGCACATCGGAAGTGGCACAATGGGAAAAAGGAAAAAGGTTGAACTCACAAAGTTTATCAAGCCAGTTAACCAGTACACAAAAATTTGATGCAAATAAAAGACATAAATGGTCCAAACCTAGGCTCTTGATAGAGCACAATGGCAGGACAAATTTCATGTAACCCCAAATAGTTGGGATTAAGGCTGAGTTGAGTTGGATTAAGTAATTCCAGATCTATTTGGGGGACTCTTTTGCAGGCTCAGTGCAGCTTACCTACCAAAATGGAACAGGAAACACAAGTTGAGTTTCCAAATACCTAATGTGATGGTATAAATAACATTTTATTAGAATGAAATGGAAGCCACCATGCAAAAGTCTTGATGAGATAAAGTGAAGTTTATTTGATCATTTCTTCCTTTTTTTTTTCTGCTACAAGGAATAGGAATGTTCTGCAAATGTCCTCTTTGATGTAAGATAAAATGTCAAAAAGAACACTCAGAAACTGATCATAGTCCAATGTTCTGACAAGATAACAACCTCACTGTTGCATGAAATTTAGGCGTTAGAATAGTGCTTCTGATTCTTCTGTTTGGCTATATGCCATATATTAATATGTTATGTTTGTGCCTTGAATTCTTTGTGGCGACCCGCTTGATGAATTCGCTCTGAATTAATTTGAGAAAAACCCGAAGGCAAATTTTCATAGTGGTTTGTGGTGGATGCGTAACCACAAATCACCATTGGGGGTGCGGGGGGCGCAGTCCCCGCGGCGGTATGGACCCGACCCATATTCATCTTATAGGTCCGAACTGAATACGAAAAGTTATGTATTTCGGGGGTTTTCTCTCTTGTACACAGAGTCTGAGTCTTGGGTGTATTTAGGGCTTAGGGTTTTTCTGTGAGAGCACAACTTTATATTTCTTCTCCATTACCTACTTCATAGTGGATTTTTGTTCCTCCTTCGCCCGTGGACGTAGGCTATAAGCCGAACCACGTAAATCTATGTGTACTCTGTGCTTGTTTCTCTTTATCTCTGTTTTACTTTCATTTTGAGTGCCATTTCGAATTTGTTTTCTTGGGTTTTTCTGCAACATAATATATAGTTGAGGGGAGATTTATGGGTATACAGTCCTGGCAACTCTTACTAGAGAACCAGAATTTAATGAAGCTAAGTTAAAACAGTTTTAAATTTTAATCCAAATGAAAATTGGAGGACCTACAGTCAAACACACACACACACACACTCAGACCCCTGTGTGCAATTGGGATTGACATATAGTATTTAAAGGGACATGAAATGCCAAAGAGGAAAATCCTGGAAGAATGAACTGCCTGAGGCATCTATCTGAGCATTTGCCTGTGAGTGGATTAGTAACCTCAATAATATTATACAAGATAATTTCATCTAACACTTTGTAGATGTTATATGCAACAGGACCACACTTTGCACAAGCAAACACACATGCATATAGAGAATGCTGATAAGGAGGAAATGTATATACAAAATATACAGAAACTCAGAAACTCAGAAAAATAAAATAAAATCAAGATGAAAACAACAGAAAAAAAAAACTTTATTTAGAAAAGATTAATTTAGCACAAATGACAGAACAACATGGATATTAACTCAGTATACACTACAGTAAAAATGAAGAAACAAACCATCCAAAAAATTTGATGCAAAAATCATGCAGATAAAATATTCAAATTTGACTGCAAGAATAAGGTTCTAAAATCAAGAATATCATATTTACCATCACTAAGGTTGACTTCTTTACATCCTTTTCTTTAACCATATCAATATTTACAATGTGAAAATACCTTTGAATCCAATCCAAGGCCCACTTAGCCTTTCTAGCAACAGAAGGAATGTTTTCAATGGCATTGAACAACCTGTGCTTCTCCTTTGGGTCCTTGATGTATGTCTCCAAAAGTAAGCTGTACATCTCTGGAGAAAAAAAATCATGAAAAGGATCCAAAATCAAAATTTGAGCATCCTTGACAGAAAAGAACCCACTCACATCACTTACAAATCACTACCAGGATGAATGTTCTCCATGGCAATTTGAAACCCATAAAATGCTCGAGCCTGCAGAAGATGAGAGGTATTGCCATTAGCTTGTTTCAAGCAAGAAGCACAGAAACTGGCATCCACATTCAAGAATAAAATAAACTTTTTATGGAGAAGAACAAGCTACCACAATAAATTATAGTATATGACATAAATATTAAATACACATTATTTGTATTTATATTATTGTATAAAGAATAAAATGCTATTCCTTGTTAATGGCCAAGTTTTTCCTATTCAATAATTGAAAAACTAAAAGAAAGAGAATTCCAATTGCTATTGTCCCAAAAGAGAAACTTGTTTTTCTGCTTTTACATCGTTTCCTTCAGAAATGACTGTATGATCACCAAATTTCATATTGACAAAAGAAAGAAATCCAAACCTCTAATGCTCCAAGATGTAAATTTACAGAACATAAAATTGAACTGGTCAAACATGGAAAAATATGGCATTATCATTCTACACTTCAAAACGTTGTAAATATTAAGGAAGAACACTGATCAAGATATAGTTATCTTATCGACTATATATTAAAAATATAAAAACTACCAAGGTAAAGAGAGGTTGCATGGGCAAGGAAATGGCCTCTGGAATTTGAACATCTTTTAGAAATCGAGCGGCCAAGTTCTCCAACACGATGCCATCAGATGCAGCAAAAAATGCTAGTACATGGCTTATGAAGTGTTTCTCAGAATCAGACAGAGCCTTCCACTGTTGAATATCATGGGAGAGGTCAACTTCTTCGGCTGCAAGCCCATTAACAAATTATCAGCAGAAAATTTTGAATGATATGGAAATAAGGAACGTGCAAGGACTGGCACACACACAGAGACAAAGATATCTTCCAAGAATAGAATTCAGTTAATCATGAGAGTGAGTGACTGGAGAATCCTAACTTCAAATGGGTTGATCACTTTCTCAATATGATCTATGAAAAACATGCTGGCCATAAAAGGGACAAAAGTATAACAGAAACATTTGAGGTGAGTGACTGGAGAATTCAGTTAACCATAAGGTGAGCGATTAGAGAATTCAGTTAATCATAAAACTGAGTGACTGGAGAATTCTAACTTCAAATGAGGTGATCACTTTCTCTACAAAATGTATGGAAAACATGTTAGCCATAAAAGAGGCAAAAATATAACTGAAACATTTCAGGTTGAAAACTTTCCTTCTCTTTTTACATAGGAAAAAAACCAAGCTTCAAGGAATCGAAATTCTAGGAGCCCCAAGTCGACAGAACTGTGAAAAGACAAAATCAACCAACAAGAAAGGAAAGAGAAGTATGAAACGAATAACAAGCTAAGAAAATCAGAAGGATGATCGTCACTATGGCATGAGAATAATCATAAACACAAAGGTCTTGGCACCGTCGTGACAGGGGATTCAAATTATGAAAAAGAAGGACAAGTTCTAACTAATGAAATAGATGATAAACAAGAACAGAATAGTACGAGAGAGAATAAACCGGAACAGAATAGTCCTAACTTATGAAATAGATTTCCCTTTTGTTGTTTTTAGGGAAAGTAAAGAATATACAAGAACAGAATAGTACATAGTTTGTTACGCGAAAAAAAAAATAAGTACAAAAGGAACGAAACGGATAATCAACAGAAACGTCTAGGACGAGAGAGAGCAAGGAAGACATTGACCATTGACAAAACATAGATGGACTCAATTCCCAAAACAAGAAATACAGGAAAACACCCCAAACCACAGAATGTTATACGTGTGTGCAAGTGAAAGAGAGAAAGTAGGGAAACGAACAGATTATGAGATTACGGAACGAATTCGAAATACATTAACAGATAATTAAAAGTGAAATTGAACAGAAGAAAGATGAGAAAAGAAGCCCGAATTCCCATACAACAAAGATAGAACATTGGAAGACAGACAAGGAGACAGGGATAAAGAATACCAGTCCAAAAACTAGCTTCAGCTTTCTTGTACATCTCCCAGAGCTGTTTGTATCTAACAGGGAACATACAAAACCTCTGAGACTGTTCCATCAGAATTAGCTCCTCTTCTTGTTGCTCACAGTCTCTTCCTCCAGTTTCCAGGGAACCCATCTCCCAGAATTTCGCAAATTTCTCAGAATTCTATCCCTCTCTGTACCTCTGTCTCTTGTAGTAAAACGGAGCAGTAACTCTAACCCCTACCAAAACCCAAAAAACACAAACACCGATGACAAATAGGTAGAACGAAGATGCGACTCGTGAAGTTGAGATCTTTTATTTACGAGGAGAGAGGTCCCCGTCCTCCCTTCACAACAATCGTGCACCTTATTGGATAATCTATTACTAATCTCGGATAATCGCTTTTTCAGACGCGCCCGTGATATCACTCGCTCCAATGTGCAGCTAGCTAAGTAGTAGCTATTGACGACTCGGCTAAAGATAAATAATGAGGTGGCCATGCAGAATTCTAATTTCCGTGAGCAATCAGCCCCCCACCAGATTGCCCTCCACAAGTGTGTGGTGCCACGAGTTAGCACTGGATAGCGAGTGACATGGGCGGAGTCTGAGCGCGATTGTCACTTGCCATTGGTTAAGAAGCATCTCTTTCCCTGCTTCTCTTCCGTCAATTTTACTGAATAGATCACTTGCGCAGGCTGAAGAGTGACGAGTGAGTGATGTAAATTGGTTAGACGAATCGTGTTAAAAGCGCCACGTGTTTACTACATCACCCTCTATTCTACTTCAAAGCAAGTTTTGATACATCAACGACGGTAGGAATGCAAACGGATCGGATCGGATTTGAATCGGGGTATTCGAATCCCATCCGATACTGTTCATACCAAATCCGATCGGATTCGAAGACTGATAAGATTCAATTTGAATTCGAATCTTATTGGTAAGTCGGATTTGGATCTGATCCGGTCTGACTTGTTTTCTTTAAAAAATAATAAATTATTAAAAAAATAAATAAAATATACTAATTTAAATAAAGTAAAAACAAAAAAATATAAGTATTTTTTAATTATTTTTATCATATATATATATATACATATTTTTTGTAAAAAATAAATAATATAAAAATATATTTATAAATAAATAAATAACATATATATGTGTATTATATATATTTATATTTATAGTATATAATGTATATCAGATAGGATAGGGGGTGGTGATCTGAATTCGATCCAATTTTTTATGGGATCATATTATCCAATTTGATCTAAAGATCCGAACAAGGATGATTCGAATTCAACCAAATAGGATTGGATATCGGATCAAATCAGATCATGATCTGATCCATTTGCACCCCTAAAATGACCAAATCCCTTTTTGACTAAGATAAAGCAAGTAGGGCTTTTGCCGCATGACCCATCATGTGTTGTTAGCAGCTTTTTGTTGCGGTGCAAATTTATATTGATATAAATGCATGAGAGTGCAAATACACTCAATGTAAATTTTGGTTTGTTTTTGCTTTAGATTTGATCTTGTCTTCTTTGTTTTTAAAAAAGTGAATAAGAAGTAAAATGGTGGATTTCCCTCCTTATATACAAGAGAAGATAGTCCGACTATCAACGCCTTATACTCAGCTTTATTGTTCGAAGTTCGAAATGTGAATTGGAGAGTGTACTCCAGTTTTACTTAGCTAGGTCCATAGAGGATTAGTCTAACTCCACTTACACGCTGGTTGGAAGAGTTGTCCACATAGAGGATCCGGGGCTCCTCGTTCCAGGCTAGGTCGGGTGCCACACTGGTAGTAACCTCTGAGGTGGTCACAGGCTCCACAACTTCAAAGGTCGTCGTGCTGAACGCACACTCAACGACGAAGTCTGCCAGGACTTGTGCTTTGATCGTTGGGTGCGGATCAAACCAGATGTCGTACTCACTGAGCTCGATTGCCCATTTTGTTAACTTTCCCGAGACCTCGGGCTTCTAAGAAACTTGCCTCAGAGGTTAATCGGTTAGGATTACAATGGTGTGGGCTTGGAAGTAAGGGCGTAGTTTGCGGGCTGCTAGCACTAGCGAGAAGGCCAACTTCTCAATATTTGGGTACTTCGTCTTGGCAGCATGTAGGACTTTACTTACGTAGTAGACAAGTCGCTGCACCCTGTCTACCTTGTGAATTAAAACCAAGTTGACTACCTCATCACTTGCTGAGAGGTAGAGTTTTAGATTGTCTTCGAGTTTCGGCCTAATCAACAAGGGCGGTGAACTTAGATACCTTTTTAGCTCGTCAAATGTGAGTTAACACTCTTCGGTCCACTCAAAGTTTTGCTTCTTTTTATGGCTTTGAAGAATGGAAGGCACCGCCTAACCGACTTAGACATAAACCGGTTTAGGGCAACTGCCTGTTAGCCTTTGGACCTCTTTAATCGACCTAGGGAGTCTCGTATTTAGGACGACCTGGATTTTGTCTAGGTTGGCCTCGATGCCACATCGATTCATTATGTTCCCAAGGAACTTGCCTGACATGACCCCAAAGATGCACTTGATAGGGTTGAGCTTCATGTTGTATTTTCTTAAAATATCAAAAACATTGTTTAGATTGGAAATTAAAGAATTTGAAAACTGGGTTTTCACAACCATGTCACCAGCATATGCTTCTATTTTATTTTCAATTAATTCAAAAAGCACTTTGTTTACAAGTTACTGGTAGTCGCTCCAGCGCTTTTTAAACCAAAGGGCATAACTTTATAGAAGTACAAGCCCGTTCTGGTCTTGCCCCCCTGTGACCGCTCCATTAGCACGTACGTTGTTGTTGACAGGGGTGTTGTTGGAAAATGCCATTAAAGGTGTAGCTAGGGAGAGGATGTGAGAATACGACTTTTGTGTAGCATTCCCACAGATGGCGCTAATTGATGATGTACGATCTGGTGCTCCCAACTGTCTAATAGCTCGGACGCCGGGCTGAGTAGGCCCTGTAAGAGAGAAGTAATCAGAGTGTCCAAGTTGCTTGACTTGGGGTGGGCACTCCAATGCTTAAGTTAGCAAGCTGGTATTTGATTGCAAGAGAGCTAATTCGCACGTACCTTGTGAGGTTAGAGGTTAGGCCCTTATATAGGTGAACTGACATGAGCCTCATGAATCGCATCCGGGATCTCCGACCTATTTGGTTCGGAGGTGGTTTCATGCCTGGAGGTGGACTCCACGTAAGCGAGTAACGTTTGTCTAATCCCGCCCAAATCGGGTGAGGGTACAACCAGCTCTTTCAACGTGGCATCGTGATTTCAAGGAATTTGGAGGTGATTGCCCACTTAAGAGGGAGGTCACTTAACACGTCAGGCAAGTCGCCAACTAGAGTCATGACAGGTCGGTGGAAGCAAGTTGCTTCTTACGCAGACTTAAGGTCTTGCCTGGTTGTTCGTAGTTCGGCTTACCGAAGTTGTACCGAGGTCGTCAGGGCGGTTGTGAAGTGTCCAATATGCACCTGGGGTCTACTTACGTGGTGTCGAAGTGTCACTCTACAGTTCTGCAATGCCACGTGTCATGATATTATTGGAGGACCAAATTACCCCTCATCAATTACAAAATTCATTTTCATCCATTCTTATAGAAGCATTTAGCACCTATTTAAAACTATTAAAAAGAACTAGTTTGTTGAATTTGGTAGGCAATTGTGCAAATGAAGAGCTTAGAACTTCAAAATAGAAATGGAATCTAAAATTAAAAATATCTAACAATCTCATTGATAATAGTATATTCAATAAATATAATATATTAATAAAATCATAAAATATAGTAAAACATCACAAAATCGTGCGTTATACTGTTTATTTTCATTTTTTAAAGAAACTCTATGCAAGTAGTCATAAACTACTAGCCTAGGTCTCAAAAACCGTTAGCATAAATTTTCATCAAGTGGCCAGTAGTTAATATCCATCAGCATATGTTCTCATAATATATTGTTGGCCATTTGCTGGTAAAAACTGACTGCCAACACAAAGTTTTCCTAAAGAATGAAAACGAATAATATAAGGCACCATTATGTTTCATTAACTGAATTTTTATGCCATAAAAAAGCTCTCGTATGACTCATTTTTCCTCATTCTTGCTTAAAGTGACTACGAATTAAAAGAATGAGGCTTGCAGTAGCGAACCAAAGTACCAAACAAGTCATGGCCCAATGCTACAAAAATTGGACCAGACCTCAAATCATCAAGCATAAGCATGAACCCCTTTTGAATCAACTCTCGGTACAGATGGATCTACTTTAATCCGATTTAAATTCAAATCCAATTCATTTAAGTAAGATTCAAATATTCATTTAGCCATACTAAAGATTAAATTCTATTAGAAAATATGATCCACTTATCAATCTTGGCAATTTCAGATATTGCATGCTCCGATCCAATTATAATTAAATTTTAATATTAAAATTTTATAGAATTAAGTTGGATCAGTGGTTCAAATAATCTTATTTTTCCTTTATAGTATATAATTTTTGTTATATTTTTAATTTTATAAATTTATGCTAATTCTATATAAATTTATAGAAACTTTTATCATGTTTTGATATATAAACTGATCAAATTCAAATCTATGTTTCACATATCCATGGGATATCGAATCAAATTTGGATCCCTCGGATTCTTATCAGATCATATTCAAACATACCCCCTATCCAAAATTCAATATCAGCCCTGATTCCATCAAACCTATCATATTCAGGCTCCAAATGATTTTCTAGAAGGTGCTATCTTGGTTGCTTGTAAGTAGGGGTGTCAATTGGACTGGATTTGGTCCAATCCGATCCAGTCCAGTGCAAGTCCATTATAAATGGATCAGGTCCAATCCAATCCAATAAATATTTTGGACTGGTCCAATTCAATGTCTGGACCATCTAATATGTTCAAATTCATTTTAATTTAGATTTGTTTCAACCCAAACCCGGTCCATTGATACCTATATTCTTATCTTATGGACAGACCAGGTACAATCCAATCTAATATTTTGGACTGGATTGGTCCAATTCAATATGTCTTGTTGGTCCGTCCAATCCATCCAAATTGATTTTAGAGTGGACCGGGCCATTGACATCCTTACTTGTAAGGTTTCCAGCTGGCTGTTGCAGAGACTTTCAGATCCAACCTTCATTGTATTGGGATTTGGGGTTGGGGATGACCACTCCCTTTGTATGCCCCAAAACCCCATTTGCCTACCAAAAAATAGCTTCTCCCTCCACAGACCAAGTATTGGTAAGTGCAGTCTGATTCCTTGCTGAAGCTGACACCCTAAAAATGAACAGAATGCAATTACATTTTATGTTTCATGGTCCTTCCAAGTAGGGGTGTCAATGAACCGGTTTTGGGTTGGATCCCATTTAATTAAACGGATTGAACAGATCAATAAGACTATGAATTGGACCGGCCCAGGCTTAATGGTCTAAAGTATTTATTGTATTGAGTTGGACCTGGTCCACCTGTAATGGATTTATATTGGATTAGGTCAGATTGAACCAATATTTGGCTATTGACAGAAGATAAAATTACAGGTGTCAATGAACCAGGTTTGGATTGGAACCAATCTAAATTAAAACCAATTTAGACAGATTAGACGGTCCCAGACATTGAATTGGACTGGTCCAAAATGGTCCACAGTATTCATCGGATTGGATTGGACCTGTTCCATCTGTAATGGACTCACATTGGACCAGATCGGATTGGACCAAATTCCAATTGACACCCCTACTTCCAAGTTCCAATATTAGTCCAAAATCATGTGTTATATGCCCATTCCATGAAGGCATAATAAGAGCTTGCCTTGAACACATCAGACTTCAATGTTGCATATTACCATTTACCAATTATCTCTAGAACAAAAACGCCACCCAGAAATAAATGCATAGTACCAACGGAACCACCTCTTAAGAAACTTCTAAGAGATCTACGAGTCCAGCAGCAATTTACTTCTTATCTCAGCATCTTTTCTAGTGTGAGACATACCAAAAGCATGGACATGAAAAGGCTGATGACACTCAAAATCTTATCCAGGAAATGTACGCCTTCATTAGCATTGTCACGGTGTACGCCAATAACCCTTTCAGTCTCTACCAATTTGGCCTCAAGATCCTTGTTCTCTCTCTTAAGCTGTAAAACCACAATAGTAAGTGGGGCTTTGCTTGAAAAGGTTTGAATTCTCTAACTGAGATCAGCTTTTGTTCTTCACCTTGTCAACAGTTCTTGTAAGCTCGTCCAGGGCTTGGTGCAATGAAGAAACTGTACGAAAAGTAACATCTTCATAAGCTGATTCAATTTCTTCAGCTGAACTAAGATCAGAGAAGATCCCCTCTATTTTAAACAACTCCTCCAGTAACTTCACATCTTCAGCCTCTAGTTTCTCCCTTAACTACCCAAAGAATAATTTCTCCTCTTATTGAAAGGAAGAGTGTTCTTGAAATTAGGAAAAATAGAAGTTCATAAAACAAATTAAGTAATTTCACTTTACCTTCTTCAGTATCATCTCATATAACTCATCTTTAACAGGACAGATATCCAGATCCAATTGCTTCTTTTCACATTTATCTCTATTATAGTTAGCCCGTGGTGATGTCTTTATGTGTTTTGCCCTTCCCAATTGCCAGCACATCAGACATTCCATTTTGAGTTATGAAGATTGTAATGGTAAATTTCCAATGGAATTGAATAACTGACCTTGCACCAAAGCGAAGAGTAGACAAACTTTCTGATGCATTCAAGGTGCTTGGTGAGCAACAACATAGTAATGCTGTTCTGGAATTGCCACCCTGCCAGAAGAGAAAAAGGTGGCCTTCAAGAGAAAATTTGTCACAATTTGGCGAGACAGGATTGAGGTGAAGGACTAACAAGAGCATCTTGTAGAATTCGTGTGAGTTTAGAATCACGATAAGGAATATGGTTAGCTTTGCCTGGTGTTCCGCTAGTCAGAGCATTGATTACATTGCCAAGGGCTGAGAGGGACTTATTGATGGTCTTTGCTTCTTCAAGGACTTTCCCTTCAGCTCCAGTTTTCTCTACCTTTTCGGAGCCAGCCAAGTCAACAAGAATTATCTTTCCAGTTTTCAGCCTGTTAGCAATTGAAAAGAGCTTAAATCAGAGCTATCTAAATCTCAATACTAAAAACAGAAACATTAAGATCAATATTTTAGAGACAAACCTCCTCTCTCCAGTGCATTCTTGCTGAATTGTAAATATGTAAACACAGTGACTTCTGCTGCTGGCCATGTTCATTTCTAGTATGTTAAGGTCTCATGGCAGGACTTGAATTCTATTAGTAACCAATCATAAACTGTGTGTTTAATCTCCTGGAAAGAGATATTATTTAAAGTTTAAATGAAAAAAAAATAAAAACAAAGGATACGTGTCTCTCCAACTGCCCTATTAGCAATTCCATTCTGCATTCACAAGATTTAGATTGAGGATCAATAACAGTACACAGAGAACTAAGATTAACAACAAAAATGTAGCTTGCATCTTACACATAGGTTTTGCAAGGCTTCTTCAGGGTCTAAAACAGAAACCTGAAAGTAAGGAAAGTTAGAAATGCACTAAAACTAAGGTGTCTTATAATCCTATCACTTTTACAGTACTAAAACTTCATTCAAAGGACTTGCTTAGTCAATCTCAGTTTCATAGTTGGAAATACAAGTAGTTAGGTAAATTACTCAGCTAAGTATAAAATTCAAATTAACTTGAGAAAACTAGAGAAATCAATCAGTGGTAACAAGTTTTATCAATTTTGGTGTTCACATAGGTTCAACCCTGTATCAATATTTAGAAACAATTGAGCACCATATCAAAACCAAAACACAAAATACCAGCTTTATCACTACATTTCATATTCACTATCAAACTGCTATTAAAATATCAAAGCAATACTTTAAGAAGCTTTAAATGATACAAGTGACACTCATTCTCTAGACTTGCTCACCTCAGTTACCCCTGACAAATATATTCCTTGAATTTTATCCTCCTTAATCTGTAAATTGTCCTTAGATAAATCGAAAAGATCTCTGTGAAAAGAAAACAATCATGATCTAGGAGATGTCAATAGACTACATTATGAATGAAAAATTAAAATTTGTTTCACATGTTAAGGAACTGCAAAAGAGGAAAATTCATTCAAGAAGATGGAGATTGTTACAAGATCATCTTTTAAGAATAAAGATCTCTCAGATATACAAACCTTACTTTCTCCATATAGATCTCCACCTAGAAGAGCCAGAGAAAAGGTTTATTAGTTACTCGGTGTGATAGGTGATGACATTAAAGCATCAGCGTGTTTCAGCTTATACCATTGACAACTTGACCGTGTATACTTTTTCAGAAGATCTGAGACAATCAAAAAGTCCCTCCACAACTCGTGGAAGTAGTCCTTTCTTCTTCTCATTGCCCTCTAGGATGTTCGGCCCCTGATCAAGCAGGGAAACATTGCCTAGTATCAGCTTAATCTCACAGCACAAACTGCAATCTGTTGAAAACATCCATGTTTATGATCTGATAGCATCACCTCCATACTATATGTCTTCCCTGCTCCAGTCTGTTTTAAATGCATAGTTCAAAGATAAAGTCAGTAATTGGAAGATTATATATTGCTCAGTTTCCTATGATCGGAGTTATGAGAAATGCTAAGAAAGTAAGAAATATGTTCTACTAATATGAACCATCTATCCCCATGTATGTTCATATACTTGGGGAGACAATATAGCAAAAGTTAGAGAGTGAACAATCTTCAACTTTATGCAAATAAAAGACAAATATTATATATATACACTTTGAAAATTGATATATGAAATTCTTTGGGATCAAAATTATATTCTTTATGATGAAATACTATGACTAGAGAGAAACCATAGAAAACAAAATGCAGAAAGACCTGATATACAACCAGGCCTGCTACTTTCTATAGCTGTGTTTTATCTGCAGTAGAGAATAAAATGCAGGATTGAAATGGAAACTGGAATCCACAGCCTGGCCGCAAAAAGTACATTGCACAGAATCTGGAAAATTGGTAGATTGTTAGGCACATTTTCCTTTGATTTGGCAGAAACAAGTTTCCATAGTGGAGCTAATCATTTGGTTTCTGTTGATTTCAGGCAGGATGGAAACTGGTTTTCTTATCTGGCTCCCCAAATTTATACACAGCCCAAACAATTTTTTGTTCCATAAAAAATGGTTCTAAAGATGACTTGCAAAATCTTTATATATCTAATACTCTATTCAGTTTTATTAGGAAAAAGGAAAGTAGAAGGGTTTATTATCACAAAATATGTTTCAGTTTTTTTTTTTGGTCCAACAGATTGCAGGATGAGTGGGTGACAATGTAGAGGATAACATACATAAAATCAATAATTTTGAGATAAGACGCATAAATGCATTTACTTGTCTCTACAAGTCTTTTGCTTCTTTGTATGACATGTGCATGCATGCATGTAATGCAATAAATTTGATTTAAGCATCATGGAAAACTGCACTTTACAAACAACTGCAGACCAAAAGTGGATAAAGGGAAGCAAGCACCACAATGAACAATTTCTGCTCAACAAATTGTATAATACCTGTCCATAAGTAAGGATTGTTCCATTAATTGCATTAACAGCATCTGTTTTGTGAAGATGAAGTTGAAAGAAAAAAAAAATGCACAAATAAGTTGAGCTGCTTCAGGATCAAGTTAAAAGAATTTCTCTTAATCAATAGAATCAAGTCAATGGATAAAAAGAGAAAATTTTAGTTCTCATGGTCCATGGTTAAGAAATTGATCGTCATAAGATCAGATAATTGGAGGTAAGATATATATTACCAGTTAATACCTTGGATTATAGGCAGAGCAAGGAATTCATACACATCCGATTGCTCAGACTCCTGACAGAACACCCTGTCAAAACAGAATAGATGATCTTCTTCCTTCTCATCCTAGCAGATATCAAGCAATTGTCATAAGCATTAAATTGCATAAATGATAAAAATGAAAAAAAAAAGAATGAACGTTCTGGGTTCTGGCAAAGGGCAACCTTGAAAATTAAAGTTCCGGCATCCAGAATATGGATGCAAATAGAGTCGTTGTGATCTCTTTTCTCTTTTGAACTTAAAGGCCTGAAGCGAGCACAGACAGTTATACTTGACATATCTCTATCCTTCCCGAAAACTCGACCTCCGGGGGAATTGTCAAAGCTATGACAAAATCAAACAAAATGCTATATTAGCGAAGACACTTCTCAGCAATGAAAATAATATTATCAGTATGGATTTTTAATATTTTCCCAACCCTGTATACCAAACACGCAGCCTTTCATTTTTCTGATTTTTCTGCTCTTCTATCATCATCCAGGCATTTCATTACTGGGATCAAAATTCATTTCCAGAACGATAACATGATTTCAATTTCCAGATTTACAAGCTAGAAAGAAAGGAATTTCCCAATGCCACCACATTGATATGTAAACGTTAGATTTGAGTAGAGGTATAACATCCAAATTTGAAGAGAATACTGTTAACAGGAAACCTTCATAATCCAATGGCAGCATAAAACATATAGGTTAGGAATTAACTTATGACTCTTCAAAACCAAGCGCAGAAGTCAGATCGAGTACGATAAACGAAAAGCTTCGATGACTCAATGAACATCTGAAACACCTCATTTCAGATTGTTAAAATCCTGTATATCACAATAATAATTCATAAACGGAAACAAGACTAAGAAACCTGATCAGGTCGCTAGAAAGCTCAATCTCCGCTCCTATAATGACGTTAGGGTTTCGCGGATTGTTAAAATCTGAGTTGGCGGGAATTAGAAGACGAGGAAGAAACAGCTAGTGAGAGTGAGAATCTAACAGTGAAGTTCATATTTGTACTTTATTTATAGGCAACGGAAAACATTCGACTGTCTACGCTGCACAGCCTATGCTGCCCTAAGGCCTCCTCCCTGTTTGACACGTTAATTCATAAACTATGAGCGAGAGCTTTGGCCCTGGCCAGGCCATGATGGTGGATGTCCAACTTGGGCAGGCCCAACCCGAACCCGGACCGACCCAACCCGCAATTTTATACGGGATGGGCTTGCATTTTGGGTCCTTGAGCTGGGCCTGGGCCCAAAAGTTTATGCTTTTTTATTTTCTGAGCCAGGCCCGAGCCTAGCTCTTAGGTAGTTCAAGCCCAATTCTACCTTATCCTAAGCCGAGCCCAACACGCATATGTGCATATTTGCGTTTCTTTTGGGAAATCATAAAAATATATGCATACATTTATATTGAATTCTTGCGTGGATTGATTGACCAACTTGAGCCCGGCCCAGGCCCGAGCCCAACCCAAGTCTATACAAATTTCAATTGAGGCTGAGTCTAGGTTAGACAGTTTGGGCTTGACCTCAGGCTCAAGCCTTAGACCCAATTCTTAGTGTTGGGCCTGGTTTGAACTTAAACCCTGGACAGCCTATTTGACTTACATCCCTAATATTAAGCCACTTCGTCCAACATTCATAAAATTAACGAAAAAACAAGGAGATGCTGCCTTGTCATCCACACTGAAAGTTTTTTTCACCTTCAGCATCACCGTTACTTTGGCATCGAGTACAAATGGTCCAACATGTCATGTAAAAGTACATATAAGCATTTCTTTAAGCACAAAAACAAAGGCTCAGTTTGGAAGCAGTACAAATACAAATTTGTAGAGTGAAAAACCTTATATTTTGTATTTATTTGTATTGTAAATATTTGTATTTGTACTCCTTCCAAACTCGGTACAGGAATGAATATTTGTGATACATTACATCTCGATGTTAATCAATCACATTAAATATTAAAACGTTTTTTAATGATTTTTATTGATTCGCATTTACAGGGTGTATGCAAGGTTCAAAGTATCGACACGTATCGGCCAATATGTATCGTTATGGGATCCCTCCGATACGCCCCTATAGTGGGTGTATCGGGGGTCTGACCGGTTCAGTGTGTGGAGGCGACCTAAACTAGGACTGTTCACGGGTCGGGTTGAGTCGGTTTACTAATGTTTTTCCAACCAACCCGACCTGGTCGGGTTACCTAAAACTGAAACCGAAACCGACCCTGTGTTAAGCAAAACCGACCTGATCGGTTTGGGTCGGTTTCGGCTCTACTTAGTGGTGACTTAGTTGCTGTAAAGTTAGGTTGTAATTAGGATAGAGACAACTTAGTTAAGTAGGAAGTAAGTAGGTTGTAACTACTAACTAGGAACTAACTACTAAGTCGATTCAGTTCAGGTTGATTTCAGTTTTCACACATGAAAACTGAAACCGAACCGAATCACCGGTTTATGATTTTTTATAACCCGAAACTGATCGGTGTTGAAAAAAACCTGGCCGACTCGAGTTGGGTCGGTCTGAGTTGGTCGGTTTGATCGGGTTGGGTCTTCTTATGAACAGCCCTAACCTAACTGCCCCCCACCCCTGAACCTATTTCGAAAAAAAATAAAAAAAAAAGTAAAAAAAAAGGGTATCGATTTGCCCAATACGCCCCTACCGGTGTATCGGACGTATCGATATTTTGAACCTTGGGTGTATGTACTTACTAATCATATTAAACATTTTAACAACAAATATATCAACCCTAATATATCACATTGTCATTGATTCGCATTTCTTTGCTTCACGGTACAATATATGCACTACAGACAGCATTTGCTAAAAAAATATGATTTTGTATGACTTCAATTTTCCATACCAACCAAGGATGATGTATAGGGGGGCAACTTCGGCAGATTGGACTGAGTTAAGCAACCCAACTCAACTTCGGTTCATGCAAAACTCGATTTACAAGCCACTTCTGAGATTTTAAACACAGGGTTTTTTGGTTGGTTTTTGAATTTTGACTATGTAAAAACCTAAAGCCGACCTATATACAGAATTGGTCCTTGAAAGCTTGAACAAGTCACTTGCTTCAGCTATTAGTATCTCAGCAGTTCTGTTCTACGGTTAAACCCAAATTGCATGGCTTTAGGCTAACAAAGGGTTTTCTATTTTTTCGATGGTAAAGGTTTCCTACCAAGTTTTCGGCCTGAATAGCGCAATGACTTAAATCTTAGGGCCTTTTTGATTTATGAGAATAAGGGTCTAGAATCAGAATCAGAACCAACTGTTTGGTTGAGGAAACAGCCATTCCCTCCTCCCCACCCCCACCCCAACCCCGAGCTGATTCAAAATTCCCATCTGAATCAAACAGGCTATGGAAAAAGATTATTCTGATACTAACTCCGATTCCGATTCTAGAAATGAACCAAACGGACCCTTAGATATTCTTCTCCCTACCTCAATTATTTATGGGAAGAGATGAATATCATGGGTCCTCAGAGACCCACAAACAAAACAAGATTCTAGAAAATACATGATTTGGTTTACAGTTTACACATCATCTATACATGATCCATTTCCAGTTGGCGTATTGCCAATGTGTTGGGTATTTTGACCCAAATCATGGACCTGCAATCAGTGGGTCCCCTAGCCTCTATAGAGAAGTGAATTCCTCACCAACAACTGTTACATTCCTATTGGCTATTACAGTAACACCCTTGGAAAAATAACAAAAAGAAGCTCCTTGAAGTGAAGAATCTATTCATATGTATGATCTCAGCAATTAATAAGTCTACAAGTATAATATCAAAATCAAGTGTCAAACAAACAAACAGAACCACCAGGGGAACGTCGCATCCCTCCCTTTCCTTGTGCATGGCATAAATGGCACTAGGAAACAATCAGCCACCACGAGCTTCTCTCCTTGTCGCATCGTGAAGCAGATCGATATCAACTCCGTCTGGAGGTAGTTGAACATATCTAACCACCGATCCCCTTATGAAGCAGTTTCTTACTGAAAGCTGTGAAATGAGATACCAAACATAATCAAACTTCACCCAATACAGCTGGCAGAGATTGGTAAGACAAAGAAACAAAAATACCCAAACTTCAAGTGCAATGAAGTGACATACTTCGCGTAGGATTCAAATTTGGGAATCAAATAGTAGTCTTGTAATCTAAACAAATCCATGCTTCTCAACCCGAGTCTATCGAATCTAGTCTGCTAAACTCAACCAGTTTTCCATGTAAAGACAGGTAGACAAGGGTAGCACTTGATCTACATCCAAGGCAATATGTTACCTCTTAATTTTGTTCCCTTTTTCTTCTTTTCCTATTTTTAGTGTGGGGGCACAACTGTTTAGTTAGGTGCTAGTTTATGGCATTATATACCCATTGCCCGCCACTGAAATACATTTATGAGACTTTCTATTTCCCAAAGAAATGACACTTCAAATCAAAACTCTGTATCACATCAGCTATATATGCATGCATGATTGAATACATAGATGTAAATAGATAATGTTAGACAGTTTTGTATGCCCTTAGCTTCAATCAGAATGATGTACTTTATGAGTTTATTGTAAATAAATAAAAGTGCATATTTGATTCATGTTCCCTTGGTATATTTTTGTGTAATACCCTTAAATTGGACACTTAATGAAACTCGTGTTAGTTTAGAATGTTCACAGCCAGTGGATCGGTCTGGGGAGACCTATCCTGACAAGGCTGACACTGTGGTGCCACCAAGTCAATTGGGGTGGCCTGTCTCAACTGCCAGGGTGAGACCCTAGGCACATACAGTGTAAGATTAATTGAATCTTTGAACTGGACCAGATTTTCAGTATTGCCCTGGACTTTGGAGATTGATGGGCAAAACTAGAAAGTTACACCCAACCCCTAGACTCGATTATGATACTGCACTAGGTGTCGGATTGGGCTGTCTTTGATATACCATTCAGTGAGATCCTTAGCGGGGGTCAAAACCTGGGTATGTTGAGATTGTTTGAGAATTCATCTGAGTGGGTGATCATAGTGACAGGATCAACCCCTTTGTCGGACAAAGGTAATGATCGGGAAAGCACTCTCACTGATGGAAACCAAGACTACCGGCAACCGATTTCAACCGTTGAGATTTGTTTTGCAAAGTATATTTTATGAGATATAAAAGTATATATATATATTATGGTTTCTCAAATGTTTGCAAAAAAGTTTTAATTCCCGGGATCCATATAAGCAGAGAGTGCAACACTATTCCTTGCAGCCGAGGGAGAGGTCCTCTCTTGTCGGGCAGTGTATGATGATTATGGGCTGAGAGGTTAAGTGTAAAGACCATTGAGGATAATACCTGATGGGCTAATCTTGCATCTGCCCACAGTCCCTGGGTGTTACAAGGTGGCTTGGCCCAGAGACCACTTAGGGTAAGTGTTGGGCCCATAGAGCCCATTCGATGGGTTTCAGAGGTGCACTGTCTTTAACAGTGTATTCAGCCAGGCCTTGTAACAAAGGTTGGGCCGAACCCATGTGGCTGATGTGTAGATCAATGCTTGGGTCCCACGCCATACAAGGAAGCCCAACTGGGCAGCAGTTAGGAAGGTTAAGTGAGTACATAAGCTTAATGGGCCTAAAGCCCATTTCAAACTGGGCTATTTATTTAGTTAATTAAAGGGGCAAATTCTGAGATAGAATTAGCAGATAGTCCAGATCTGAATGTGATTCAGATCTAGAAACCTCCTAATGAGATTAGGAGAAAGCTAATCTAATCTACAGATAAGATAAGGGTTTATTCCTATCACCTAAAAGGGGTCTTATCCAAATATGATTTGGATAAGCAGCTCCTAATTGGATTAGGAGCTGATCCTTTTAGGTTAACAAAAGGAGGGGGCGGCAGCCTTGAAGAGACACACAACATCAGTCTTTCTTCAGTGCTGAAATCACAAGAAGAGAGATCTTCTGCACCTTGCGAATACTCTCTTGCTGCCTCCCTGCTCTTGCTGCCCTGTTTGCCAGTTCGATCTCCAGTTGTGGAAGAAGTCAAGATTGGATCTTGACATCATTCTGCTCCATCCTGCACTGCGCCATCTTCAGTGGGAGCAGTCTTTGGATCCTTCCTTAGGCGTGAACACCTCCATTGGGAGATACTACTTTTCCGTATCAGGTATAATTCTCTCCTACTCCTTTTGGTTCAAATCTGGTTCAATTTAAGGTTCAAGAATAATCCTTGAAAATATGATTTTCTAAATAGGGAATGTGATTCTCTATTGAAGGGAGAGAAAAATTTTTGAAATTCGCCCCTTATTCCGCAATCTTTGGGCGTCCATGGGATGGATCTCTCATCCCTTCGGATAATTCAAAGAAAAATAAAATACAGAGACTTAAATCAGCTCAGTAAAGCCTTGACCCAATTAATTGGGGTTTGGCTACACAAGTCCCATTCTGCCATTACACTCCATAAAGTGCCAAATCCGTTGTTATTTTAAGGGCCCTCAAATCATTTCTCAGTGCTTCAAGTGGGGACCGCTAGTTCTCAATTTTTTAATTTGACTTTTGACTCCTTAGGATTAAGGATCAGATACAGCAGGTGATATAAAGAATCTTTCGGACAGGAAGTGCAGTAAGATAGGGTGACGTCACTAGCTATATTATAAGAGATAGATATTGGGAGAGAGAGAGAGAGAACAAAAGGAGTGACATCATACCAATTATTTTAATTCTATAAGACTATAACTATGGTGGGAAAGGAACAATTATCTAAAGTCAGTACAAGGAGGGATGAGATGATAATGACATGCTTGCAATAACACTGCAGGAGCAAATGGCAAAAAAAAAAGGAAGAAGGAAAAGACATTCTACTAGAGGGTGATAGAGAGGTCACAACTCATGAGAGGGGAAACCTTAACCCCTGTTAACCATGCTTAGCCTTGTTAGGGGAGGTAGTCTTCAATGAGCAGTGCTTATTAGTTTGCTGTATGGGCTGTATTTTTTAAACAGTAACTTCATTACTACAAAACTAAGATACAACTGTCAACCCCTAAAATAGGTGTTGAGCCCAAGTAATCTGAATTACAAAACTGCCCAGAACAAACTTTCCTTCGTTGTCCTTATCTGGCTATGTTTATGGGCTGTAATTTGGGTTGTCTGTCATCAGTTGCTATTAGGGGGGTTTGGGCTTATTACATTAAGTGCAGTGTCTGGTTGGGGCCTTCTTTGTGGTTTCAGTTTTAGATCACATCTTTGGGGATACCTTGGTTTTTTGTATATCCTTAGGTTTCAAGTCCTTTAGTAGACATAGGAGTTTAGGGAACTTTTTTCTTTTACATTCCCATGCCATATATATACTCTTTCTTGAATCTTGATATGCATTCGTTGCACATTCTATCTTTCAAGCTTTTTTGGACACCCACATACACATGCCTTCTTTGTATTTCCATAATTATAGATCTTGACTTTGAAGATGCCTTGGTGGGGGTTCTTTTGGGCGTGGGTGTCTTTTGTTTTTCGTTGCCTTTTTTTCTTGATGTATATTATCTTCTTTCAGTTTTTTGGGACACACACACACACACATCAAACCAGTGGTTTTGGAATAAAGGGGCAAGTACAAATATGAAATACCACCAAAAGTTGGCACATAAATGGTTCTCACTCAGGACAACCAGACTAACATATTCAGCTCCAGACCAGGTGCCCGGTGCCCCTTAAAGTAGCTCATTTCTAGTTACTTCTGATCTTGCTAAAGCATCAACCAACTGAAAAGCCTGAATCTAGTCATCTTGGACTTAATACTGGGTGGACTATCTGACAATCAACCACCAAATGGAACAGCATCATAACACTAAAATTCTGAAGTTTATTATTGAAAATTACGAATGCAAATGCAGATTAGAAGACAAAGGCAAATCTGTTAATCAGACCAAGCTTCCTATTAAGGAATAGAGAGATATGGACCCAAATATTGAACAAATCCAAATATCTTTGACCCGAAGACAAATAATCAGAGCTGGGACATGCCAGGTAACGGGTTACGAAGTAAGACATTGGCACTCCTATACAGAGGAGAAAGAGGGTGTTCAAGGTAAAGAAAATGATATCCACAGAATCATCCAATTAAAAAGAACAAGAAAAAAAAAGATCTATCTTCATATATTAACATCTAAGCACCCAGTTTTCAAACAGTTCCACGATTTTCTGAAAATTGCAAAAGCCATTTTCCAAATACCAGTTGATTTCAGATATTGGTTGGTGCATTTTGATTTTTGACAGATACTAACCATGAATTGACTTAACATGTAGATTTACACAATAATTGTCAGGGCAGGCAACAGTGGAACACCGAACACCTAGTCGCCTAGTCACTAAGGCAGGCACCTAGGCATCACCTAGGTGATACAAAGCAAAAACTAATAACTAGGTTAATTCCCTAATCTCACATGCCAATCAGCATGCATATAAATTGAAAAAATAGAAATGAACAATACGAATAACATTAACTCCCAAAATATAGCAAAGCATCACATCTTAAGACGATAGCATTTTAAATATTAAGCAACAACACTTCGACATAATGAGTATTTAATAGAGGAATTGTATGTCAAAAAATTATTAGCAACCAAAGAAGGTTATAAATTTATACTGAAAAAAAAATTAAGAGAGAATAACAAAAGGGAAAATAACAGAGTTTGCTCCTTTTTCTATGTAATGTAAGAGAGAGTGAAAGAAACTGTAGAAAAAAAGAGGATAACTCTTTCCTTTTCTTTCTTTCCGTTTCCCTTCTTAAAACCCTTTTTATCAATTCCCTGGACTCATGTATCGCTATGGTAGTTTGGGACAGTGTTGTGGACCTCAGATACATGGAACTTGATACTCGTGAATGGCTAAAATGTGTAAAGGCAAGCCTTGGTCCATAAGCGGGCTGCGGTCACTCAACATGGTATGTGGATGAGGATCTGGTTACCAATCGCAGCATACAAAGAATGCTTTCATGGACCACAGCACATCACTTATTCGCTTTCAAGTAAGCCCACAAGCAAGAGACACACAACCCTCGTACAACATGTGTGATCCATCAGGGCCTTCTACGAATGACACATAGAGAGATCGTGAGGAGGTGACAACGGCAACCTAGATAGGCTGGTACCTGCTCCCCACTCTACAACCTGACGTTAGACCTGTTCATGGGCCAGGCCTGGCCGGGCCGCGTTCGGGCCGGGCTTTTACTAATCATTAATGGAAATACGCTAGGCCCGAGCCCGACCAACAGGCCTATAACTTGGGCCCGAGCCCGGCCCTGATAAAAAGCCCGAAGCCCGAAGCCCGACCTAATAAAAAAAATTACAATTTTCCCTATTCAAATTAGAATTAAAAATTCAGATGGTTTTTTTTCCTATTTAAATGAACAATGGGCCTACAAGATGGTTTTTTTCCCTTTCTTTTACGTTTTAAAACATAGTTTTACATTCTTAAATCAAAAAAAATATTCAAATGGACATAATCACATAACCCTTTTAAGTCTAATTTTAGGTCGGGACGGACCGGACTCGGGCCGGGCTATTTTGACAAAACCCAAGCCCGGCTCGAATTTATTGCGGGCCGGGCTTTTTGGCCCGAGTTTAAGCCCGCGGGCCTATAAACATGTTCAAGCCCGTCCGGGGGCCGGGCCAGGCCAGGCTGACCGGTCGGGCCACCCGGCCCATGAACAGGTCTACCTGACGTGTATCCATGCCAAATAAACCTGAAGATTTGGGCCTTAAGGCCCTTAACCGACTGAAGAATGTTCTGGAATTCCCTTCTCCATCAACGCATGCATAAACCTTCCTGTCTATAAATAGAGTAGCCCTCCCCTTTAGAAGGAACTCTAACATCTTATCTTCCCCAATCCTTAGTATTTCTCCTAAGTTCATATGCCTTCTTCTTCCTCCAGCCAAGACTTTGTCTCCTTGAAACCCTAATCTCTCCAGTTACCCATCTTCTCAACTTAGACCTATCTCACCACCACCTTACATGCGTTGTAAAAGCTCTTAGTAGAATGGTGAAAAGGGCTGTTTCAGGGAGTACATAGAAGGTTTTACAGTGGGTAATGAAAGGGCGGCGGTAGCATTACTGCAATATGCAGAAGACACTCTTATTTTGTGATGCATCTCAAGAGCAGCTGCAATACGTCATGGATTGAAATGACTTTTACAAATCCATAACAGAGAGAAAATGCAAATAAAAAGGGAATAGTGAAAACCAAAGTAGAATTCTTCCCATGCATTCAATATTAACTTCCATATGCCAAGTTATAATCCCTTGAGATTCTCACTAATAACGAACACCATAACCCTCAATTAGAACATCCAAAATAGTCATGCCATTTTTTTTAACTGCCACCCAAACAGATAGTCTCATCTAGTTACCAAACCGAAATTGAAAGCCTAGTTAATACCTTAAAAAAGCACACTGACAATGTAACAGAAAAAGCGAGATAGCAAACTTCGAGAGCCTAGCTCCACTGCCAGGATAAAGCACTCATCTAATCAAACCCTAATAGCCCATCCATAGGCATGTATCCTCCTTTTTAGGAACTGGGGAGGTATCAGTATCAGGATCCAATGGCTGAAGCCACAACCACACGTTCCTCGGTCAAGTGCTTTTTGCGGCGCTGCCCTGTACTACAGCTTCTTCTTACTGTTTGAAAAACACTTGAGAAATACCAACCCAAGCTCTCAACCGCAGACCCCCATGTCTTCTCATCCCTTATCGCGTTTCAAGTTTGACTCCACTAAATCTTTCATATGTTAAATTTATAACTCTTTACATTATAAAAATACGATAACCCCAATTCCCAATCTTCAAGATTTCAAAAACCCAAACCCTAAACCCTAGCTTTTCATATTGCAACCACCCAAGACAAGAACCCTTCTAATTATTTTTCAAAGCCGTGTTTCTGAGGTAAGTTTCAGAAACTCAATCAGAAAGAAGTATTGTCAACTACAGTCATAACAAAATTCATCAAAAACAACCCAATTGGACGAGAAGGAAACAAGTAGAAATACTCAAAAGACCGAAGAGCAGAATATACCATGTGAGGATACTTGTCTTGATCAACCACTCTAGTGTTCTCGAGCTTTATATTCAGGTACTGATCGACGGAATGTAGAGTCCCCCTTATTGCGAGGTCATTCTTCAATTCGACAGTAACTTCTCTGCCCACCAAATCCTTGAAATACGAGAAGAACAACTGCGAAAGAAATAGAAACAAGAAGAAATTAAGAACCAGAAACCCAGAGAATAAAACTCATAAAGAACGTTCAACAAATCAGACGACAAACTTGAGAAGAAAATAAAAGACTACAAAATAACAGCTCGAAGAATATTGACAGAAAAAAAAAGGAAAAAAATGAAAATGGTAGAATAAAAACGTTGACGAAGAACTCAAACAGAACACAGATAAATAAGATTCAAGAAGCCTTGCCATCTTTCGCTCTTGAAACTTTGAAAACGAAGAAGACCTCTCTGCTTGCTTCTGCTTCTTTGTTCTCTGCTCCAAAACCGCCCAAAATTAAGAGCCTTCGAGTGGGGTTGGTTACCGCCCGATCAAAATTATCGTTACCGTCAGATCATCAAACTGCAACCTGCTGAAGCCAATCCGAGCCACTGAGCTTTTGCACAGGTTGGAGTTAAATTCTCGGGCTCTGGATGGGCCTGGGCTTGAAAACTTGAAACCCTGACCCAAATTTGGATTGAATTAGAGTTGGGTTTTGCTGGGCTTTGTCTAAGATCGGGCTATTTGATTAATGACAACTCAACCCAAGTTCAACAGTTTAGCCAAGGCCCAGCTCGGACTAATTGAAAACTAAATCCCATAAATGGCAATTTCTACTATGCCCGATAATTGATAATTAATGTATTTTTTATATGTTTTAATCAAACAATTAGAAACTTTGATGCTTGTTCGTGTTATTTTACTTGTTTATTGCTTATATATAAAAGGAAGTAAAAAAAAATTAGAAGTGGATTTTGATAATGTGCGATGGCAGCTGGGATGCCGAACTGGTGAGTTCGTTAGGTCGATCGGCAAAAAGATAGTATCAGATTGCCTGGGTTGCTTTACCCAGGGAGGGCACTCTGATGTTTAAGTCAACGAACTGGAGATTTTGGAGAGAGCTAAAGAGCGAAAGAGCAAGAGAGTTGCGAGAGTTAAATTGTGCATACCTTATGAGGTTGGAAATACGACATTTATATGGGCATTGTTTGGCGTGAGCTCCACACACTGCGTCTGAGATCTCCGGGAAGACGTGGTTGACCGATCTGAAGTTTTCAGAGGTAGTTTCGCATACAGATTAGGCTTTTGTGCCTTCCTTCAGAACATTCGGTATGGTAGTTGACTTCAAGAGGACCCAATAATGATGTCAGCGAGCACGTCTTGCAGGTCGCCACCTGAACCTCAGTCAGGTTGGCAAGTTTTCAAAAGAGGTTGCTCCCCCACGCCAAGGTCACTTCGACCAGTACTGACGAGGTACTATAGGTCAGCAAGTCCTCGTGGAGGTCGCTCCTCACGCCGAGGTCCTTTGAACCGATAACGATGATGTACCACAGGTCAGCCCTGGACGAAGTGTTCGAGTTGTGTATGAAGTGCCTTGGATTGATTCCAAGGTGCGTCTCTTTGATTCGGCAAGATACACGTTTATCCGCATGGCGTTGAAGTGTCAAGTGGCGAAAATGGATGCCACGTGTCACTAGGTCAGCTAAGGCCAAATCACCCCTCATCAGACTCTACACCCATTTGCCAATCTGATTCATCCCACCCTCAAATATAATAAGGGTAAGGTCAGAGAAGGTTTTGCATTTTCATGTAAAGAGAGAATTTAAATTTTGAAAATCAAAGCAACTACAAGTTTTGGGCAGGATATAGATTGGGTGGCGGGAGTTATTCTAAGCTAAAGCCTATCTAAACTCACCTGATTGCCATCCCTATTACTCTTGACCTAAATTCCTGTTGAAACTGGGTTGGGTTAATCCAAGTAAAAGCCCATCCAAACCGGAATTGGGTTGGGTCCAATTAAATTCAAATTTGCCCAATCTTATATAACATATCTATTGTATACATGCAGATCGCGAGTGTGTGTACGTATAAATTCATAGTGTATAAAGTATAAACATATATAAAATTTATGCCAATCAAATCCCATGAAATTTGATAAATACCACGGATATTACTATATTACAAGTTTTTTTAATATAATGTCTTTCTGGTAACATAGTTAAACTCATATATTTGTATATAGAGAGAGATGGATAGATAGATAGAAAGAGAGAGATGATGGAATTTGTAAATATCTTCTTCTAATCTATCAATAATTTGATAGTAAAGCCCAAATGAAAGGTAGAAATGAAAATAAAATGAACAAGTAAAATAATAGAAAGGTAATAAAAAAACACTTGGGCAGAGTTTGGGAGTACTTATTTGAAAAGCAAGTATTTATTTATTATAATAAGCACTTTTTGAATAAATACTTAAAAATAAGCCTAAAGTTTGCGTTTATCGAATTAATGTTTATTCTCAAGAATAAGCATTTGTTCGGGCTTATTTCCAATAAATGCTTATTTGTGTGGTCCTGGTTTAAAATTACTGTTTATTTCAAAAAAACACTTAGGTTCCGCTTGGTTTATAGTCAGAATTAGAATCGAAATCAGAATCAAAATCCTCAGGAGTTGGAATCAGAATTAAAATTCTCAGGAGTTGGAATCGGAATGGTCCATTCCCATAGTCTGTTTGGTTCAGATAGGAATGAAAATGGGAATTAAAATCTGCAGGAATGGGATTTCATTTCCAAGGGAGGGGCAGGGAATGGCCATTCCCTCAAATAGGGGAATGCCATTCCAGCAGGAATGGGAATGGGATTCCGATTCTGCCCAATCAAACAATTGGAATCGGAATAGCCCATTCCGATTCCAATTCCAAACCCCTATTCCCGCAAACCAAACAGGGCATTACTTTTAATAACTCTCAAATTTAACCTTAAATTTTAAAGTATTTTTAATATATTTCTTTAAATGCATTATTTTTTTTTTCGTTTTTTGAAGCCAAGAGGCACATTCCATTCATCAATAAAGATTACATCTCATGCAAAATGATAGCCCTCAAGAAATTAGGGATGGAGAGGACCAAGTTTTGGAGCAATTATGTTTCATGGCATACCGGGCAGCCCTATTACAAGAACGAGATGTATGGGATCAAGAAATGGATTCAATGGTGAAAGCAACCCCCACACAGTTCCTACAAATCAATGTTTTTGAATCGTCGTTGATCCAAATGGTCGGACCATTCGGCCTGGAAATCGTCCAAGCAACCGGTTCTGTTTCACCCCTAACCCATTCCTGGGTCAAAAACCGTTGACTTGGTTAGAAAACCACTGACCTGGATGGTCGAACTGTCGACTCGTTTGACCCAGACAGCGGTTCTGACCCAGGAACTCTCTTCTTCGTCAAAAAACATATGAACTCATATCTGAGTTCGTGTCTCAGTTGTCTCAGATCTGAATTCGTGTCTCAAATCTAAGGAAGAAGAAGAAGAAGAAGAAGAAGAAGAAGAAGAAGAAGAAGAAGATCTGAGAACTCAGATTTGTTTATGTTGCCGCCGCTTCACCGTCGTCGTCGCTATCGCCATTATCGTCGCTGGTGAGTGTCGAACCACCCTCCTCTTCCTTCTTCTTCCCTCCTTCCCTCCTCCTTTTCCTTTCTCTTCTTTTCTTTTTTCCTTTTGCTTCTTTTCTTTTTTCCTTTCTCCTTTTTTTCTTTTTCAGCCAACAACATCTCCTTTCCTTTCTCAAATCTCAGAACTCATATAAAAATAGTTGCCTTAATATGTGAACCGTTTGACCTGGACGGTCGAACCACTAACCCAGAAACCGATAGTTAGAACAATTCCATTTCCAGGTCGACTTTTAAAACCTTACTACAAATTGCATACATATAGAAGCCGAAATGTTATAGGTGGCCCATATGGTGGAGAGGCAAAGCTGAAAGAGTGGATTTGATCAGAACACTTGTCCCCGCATGTGAGAGCACTTTAGATTTCCATCCCTGTAATTTTGCTTTAACTCTATCAACTATAAACTGCTAAGCTGAGATTCTCAAGGACTACCGAGGTAGGTATCCTCCGTAATTTCAGGAACTCCCAAAGTGTTCATAATTTCAGTTCTAACATTTTTCTATAGTGGCAACACTAAAATGGATAGCAGATTTATCAAAATTAATGATCTGACAGAAATGATTCAGAATTGTCTTGAGATTAAGTACTTCATTGATGTTGGCCTTTCTCATAGTCAGCAATTAAGTATGTCTTTGGTATAGCTTTTATTTATTCATTAAACATTTGTATTTAATTTGTTTATAAAATCGGGAAAAGTAATAATGAAATCATTTATGTCTAATAGTATTAGACACCAAATCAGCGCGAGTCTATGCATATGAATCAACATGATGGGTTAAATGCTGAAATAATACCTATATAGCAGCATTTATTGAAAAGTATCTACAGTTCCAAACACGGCCTAAGTGTGGCCGCTGAATTACCCATTTTGAACCCCTTAAGTGTGCCATTAGATAGGGCTTCCATTAACGTCCTAGAGAGGAGTTCAAAGGTAATATGGTGATGATTCTCATGGATTGGGATGCTACAGGCCCGAACAAGAGAGCAGAAATTTTCAGAAAAGACTAATAGGTAATAGCGTCATACACCGTAGCAAAAAGTCCCATTCAACACGGTATAGGCTTTGGAAAGGTCAATTTCTAAAATAAAATTCCCACCACCAGTCTTGAATTTGTGAATAGAATGAACAACCTCCCTATCTATAATTGTATTGTCTGTAATCTGCCTCCCCAGAGTAAGCATTTTGGGTGGGGGAAATGAAATTCTGCGACAATGGTTGTTTAAGTCGAGAAGCAATTATCTTGACGATCGACGATCTTGTAGTTGTATGTAACATTGGATAGACCGATCGGCCTAAACTCAGAAGCCACTTCAACTTCTCCCTTTTTGGAATTAGCACAATATGAGTAGCAATGTAGCATTAACAAAAACTATAGGAGCTGGATTAGCAAATAAATTTCTGAGAAAAATGCAAAGATTATTTTCAATTAGATCTATTCATGGATCGGGCTTTAAGCCTAATTTTACACGATTTTGGGTTCAGACTTCAAGTCAAATGATTCAGATCCATTAAAATTTTGACAAAAGTCAAACCTAAACATGGCCCATAAACAGGTCTATTTCCAATGATGTCCCATCCATTTTGGTAGAACATAACATGAAGCCCATCAGGCCCGAGTGCTTTTAAGAGAGCGATGTCAAACAGAGCTTGCTTGATTTCCAAATCACTAGGCAAGACACACAGACCAGTATTCACATCTTCAGAAATAACGGGGGGCCATTATTTGTAGACATTGACTTTATATAAAACCATTAAAATATTCCGAGTTAAGCAAGTATCGTCATTATATATTCAAGATATTTAAAGGAAAAAAGATTGTAAGCTAGACATAATTCAGAAAACCCACCATCCAAAATGCCAAACAATTTCACTATGTCCATAATTTAAATAAAGAAAAACAAGAAGAAAAAGTTGTTCTTAACAATTCACTATTCAAAATTGTTTTATTTCTTTATTTTTACCTTTTCTTACTTTTTTTTTTTTGAAAAAGAAGTTCATATTTACCAAACACCAGCTTGCCCTGAAAAGCAAAATCCCAAACACCTCAAAGGTGGAACAAAATCCCCAAAGACCGATCCTTGTAGTACGAGGATAGTGGGATGTATGGGGGAAACACAAAAACAACCAAGAAAATTGAAAAGGATCCTCCACCAAAATGAGACCTGGTTTCATGATTTTAATCAAAATAAGAGTTTTATTTTTGGATATCCACATAAACACAAATTGGTCCTCATTTTGGTATAATTGCTTAAGCAGACGTGAAAGATCAAATACATTATTCTGGGTTTTCCACTATATTGCTAACTCAAAAAAATTGACATAAATGTATGGTAAAAAAATGAAAGCAAGAAGTTAGTGCACTCTTCTTTGCCTTTATACATTTTGAAATGAAGCCACCTACTATATGATGTAAGTTCTTGAGTTACAAATTACAATATGAAGATCCAATGTAGGTTTGATCTTGCAAAAAATTAATAAACAAGCCAATGGATAGTTGGTTGTCGGGGTGTAAACGGATCAAATTTAAATTCAATCAAGTAATATTAGAATGGAACCGTCGACCTGTTGATGCATTGATCCGGTCCCTGGCCAAAAACCATTGAATCGGTCAATGATTCATTGACCTGAATGGTCGAATCGTCGATTCATTGACCTGTTCAATATTTTTGGCCTTTTTTTTTTAATTGGGAACCATCCAGGTAATCGATTCTGTTTTATCCTAATCTTGATCCCTGGCAAAAAATCAATGAATCGGTCAATGATCCATTGACCCAGGCAGTCAAACCGTTGACCCATTCAATGGTTTTTGGTCATTTTTTATTTTTTAATTTTTATTGTCAGAGCAGGCCATCCGTTCTAACCGAACAATCGAACCGTCGACTCGAAAACCGGTGGCCAGAACGATTCGTTTTTAGGTCGTATGAGTCACACGCTTGAATGACAACATGTTGGTACTGGACCTCACACACTCAATTTCTTGCCTATAATTTTTGTTGTCAAAATGGGTTGTCCTTTTTTTATTTTTTTAATTGGGAACTATCTAGGCAACCAATTCCATTTTACCCAATCCCGGTCCCTAGCCAAAAACCATTGAATCGGTCAATAAACCATTGACCCGAGTGGTCGAACAGTCAACCCGTTGACCCGTTCAATGGTTTTTGGCCGCTTTTTTATTTTTTTTAAATTTTTATTGTTAGAACGGGTTGTTCGTTCGAACCAGACAATCGAACCGTTGACCAAAAAACCGATGGCCAGAACGGTTCCATTTTCGAGTTCTATGAGTCACATGCACAAATGACATAACATCATGGTTTTTAAAATCGACCCAGTGACTGAACTGGTCAGGGGTCCGGTTACTTGGTCGAACGGTCCGACTGTTTAAACTGGACGGTCGAACTGTCGACTCGAAAACCAGTGGCCAGGACAGTTCCATTTTCGGGTCATATGAACCACACGCTCGAATGACATAACATCATGGTTTTTAAAACTGACCTAGAGACCAAACTGGTAAGGGGTAATAAAAAATGGTCAAAATTGTTCGAACGGTTTGAACGATTCGATATCTAGTTATTAACAATATTTATAATAACTATTATATATTTGTATAATTAGATAATTATATAAACAATAGTTAGATAATTATAACAACAATATTTATAATTATATATAATAACTATTATATATTTATATAATTATCTAAGAATTTATATAATTAATAGGAAGTGGGTGCTCTCACGTGGGAATCTACTCGCACGAATAGATTCCATTTGCTGCACGGAGAGACCATCCCAGTTGTATTAATATATATATATATATATATATATATATATATATATATATTTGAATTCGATTCAATATCCAATTTTCAATTTTATTAAATATTCAAATATTTGATTCCACTTGAATTGGATCGTTTAATTATCTTATGTAATATATATAATATAGTATATAAATATATAAATATATAAATTATTTATGTTATTTAAACATTATATATATGAATTATATAATTGATTGAATTTGGATATTTTGTTGAATCAAAATCATGTTATATCTGAATTCAATTTAATTATGTTAAATCTTAAATTTGAAATTGGATTTTTGGATACTGTTGATACCCTAATTGGTTGATCAACACTAGCAAGGACGTTTTAAATGCCCATTTTTCGCTTCAAAGCAGTAAGAGTGCAAGTCAGGTTGTCCAAATTGAAGAATTTCAATTAAATTAGCCCAAGCCCATTCAAATTTTAACATATTCTCAACCTAGCTCAACCCAAGGCTTTGCAAATCCTCTAGGACCATGGACTTAATGAATTTACATATGTGCCCCACAAGGCGTGTCCCATGATGGTGCATGATCTGGTGCTCCTTGTTGGAGGACAGTTCGGACGTCGGGCTGACAAGGTCGCCTGGTTGAGTTGCAAGAAAACAATCAAAGTACTTGGGTGGGCACTCTAATACTTAAGTCAGCGATGAGTGCTGAGAATGCAATAAAGCAAGAGAACTAGAAAGCAAAATTGCGCGTGCCCCCTGTGGTTGGAGGAGGTGCCTTTATATAGACACAAGTAGTCATGAGTCTCATGTTGTGTGTCCGAGATCCCCGAGAGGATGTGGCGTATCGGCCCGCCACGCTTGGAGGTGGTTTACGCAGATAGCAGATAGACAGGTCGGGTATATACCCTACAGTGTCTATCCACCTCGGTGTACAACAACATAAAGTTAATCCCACCTAGAGTCCAACTCGCTAGTCTGGCACTTCGGGATAACCAACACTTAGAAAAATTTTTACTTAGAAAGATTTTTGCACATATAAGACCTTTTTGAATCATTATATTTCAATAACAAAAAGGTTCTGAATACATGGTTACTATAACCGGGCTCGGAGGCCCGGGACATACACTATATGGGGGGGGGGGGTCCAAGAAAGAGGAACGTTTAAACATTAGATTTTCCAGAATCTCCTCCAGCAGGTAGGTTGGCCTCCATGTGGTCCTCCTCCACGTCATCTCGACCCACCTTCCCTGACGGTGTCACCTCGAGAAGTTCGTCATCGCTTTCTCCCTCGGAGGAGTCAGGTCCCTCATCAGCCTCCTTCGCCATCTCCGGAGTAACGGTGGACATGGAGATGGATCCGAAATCGAGCTCGGGGAACTTCTGCCACATCAACCACTTGTAGAGCTTGAAGCCCGATCGGTACGAACCAGAGCCATACTCGACCTGGAGATCGTGAAACTCGGAGGACTCCTTGAACTCCTTGATGACGCGATCTCTTTCTTGAATCCTCGCCTCCTGAATGGCGGTGTCGAAGATTTCGGTGCACTCCTTGATCATCACCTCAAGGTTTTCATTCTCCCAGAGGAGAGCTTCCTTCTCCCCCTTAAGCTTCTTCTTTTCCTTCGTCAGCACTAGGATTAGCTCCTCCTAGCTCCGAGCTCCCTTCTTGGCTCTAAGAACTTCACCCCGATCTAAATCCAGCTAACGGTAAAGCTTCCGAGCGTTCTCTTCGGCCTCTCGATCTCGCTTCAAGCAGATCTTAGATTGGTAGACTAGCGAGTGGATAGTGGAGTTCACCTAAAAAACAGAAAGCAAGTGTAAGTATCATTGACAGAAGAATAAGAAAGTAAATGAAGGGGCAGGTTACTTACCACCATATAGTAGCTAGCTACTCTCCCTCTGAGCTGACTTGTTGGCATGTCAGCCCACTCCGTGGCCTCCACAGGAAACACGACATCCTTGCTCTTAAGAAGCCCGAGCCTCAGAGTCATTATTTCCTTTGCTGAGGGGGGTTGAGGCTCAGGCATCGAAGTACCTTCGGGCTCGCGAGGTGGGGTTCCCTCATCCTGATCCTCGTCCAGGTCAACGACCAGAGCTTGGGGGCGAACCACCTCCCCTGGGAGCTTCGCAGAGGGTGGCTCTGGCCCTACGACCTCAGGTTCGGCAGGAACCGAAGAGGTGGCCTCCTCTCGATGGGACCTCTTCGAGGCCTTTCTCTTCTTCCCCTTCTGAACACTCCTTAAAAGGTTAATGGCGTCGACACCTTGAAGAGATGAGAGATCCATCCTATGGACGCCCAAAAGATTGCGGAATAAGGGGCGAATTTCAAAATTTTTTTCTCTCCCTTCAATTGGGAATCGTATTCCCCATTTAGAAAATCATATTTTCAAGGATCAATTCTGAACCATAAACTGAACCAGATCTGAACGAAAAAGGAGTGGGAAGGATTATACCTGATACGGAGAAGTAATATCTCCCAACGAAGGTGCTCACGCCCAAGGAAGGATCCAAAGATTGCTCCCACTGAAGATGGCGCAGTGCAGGTGGAGCAGAATCAACAGTGTTCTTCTCCAAGAACTCCGTCCTTCGCAAGAATCAGCAAGATGGTACGTGAGCACAGCTTCCTTTCAATCCTTTCTCAAAGGACTGATGTCAAGATCCAATCTTGACTTCTCCCACAAGTGGAGATCGAACTGGCAAATAGGGCGGCAAGAATAGGGAGGCGGCAAGAGAGTATTTGCAGAGCAGAATTCTCTCTTCTTGATTTCAGCACTAAAGAAAACCTGATGATCTGTGTGTTTTTTTAGGCTGCCGCCCCCTTCTTCTTTTATAGTCTTAAAGGGATCAGCTCCTAATCAGATTAGGAGTTGCTAATCCAAATCACATTTGGGTTAGAAGTCCCTTTAAGTGATAAGGGATAATCCTTATCTTATCTGGAGATCAGATCAGCCATCTCCTAATCTGATTAGGAGGTTTCCAGATCTAAATCTTATTTAGATCTTGGACTCTCTAAGTGGATAGGGTCTAAGCCCAATCCTATTAGCTGATCCACTTCAGATTTCGCCCCTTTATTAACTAAATAAACAGCCCAGTTCGAAATGGGCTTTAGGCCCATTAAGCTTATGTGCTCACTTAACCCTCTTAACTGCTGCCTAGTTGGGATTCCTTGTATAGCGTGAAACCCAAGCATTGATCTACACATCAGCCACATGGGTTCGGCCCAGCCTTTGTTACAAGGCCTGGCCGAATACACTATTAAAGACAGTGCACCCCCTGAAACCCATCAAATGGGCTCTACGGGCCCAACACTTACCCTAAGAGGTCCCTGGGCCAAGCCACCTTGTAACACCCAGGGACTGTGGGCAGATGCAAGATTAGCCCATCAGGTATTATCCTTAATGGTCTTATACTTAACCTCTCAGCCCATAATGATCATACACTGCCCGACAAGAGAGGACCTCTCCCTCGGCTGCAAGGAACAGTGTTGCACTCTCCACTCATGGATCCCGGGAATTAAAACCTTTTGCAAACATTTTAGAAACCATATATATACTTTTATATCTTATATAAAATATATTTTGCAAAACAAATCTCAACGGTTGAAATTGGCTGCCGGCAGTCTTGGTTTCCATCAGTGAGAGTGCATCCCCGATCATTACCTTTGTCCGACAAAGGGGCTGGTCCTGTCACTATTATCACCCACTCAGATGAATTCTCGGACTGTCCCAACATACCCAGGTTTTGACCCCCGCTAAGGATCTCACTGATTGGTACATCAAAGATAGCCCAATCCGACACCTAGTGCAGTATCATAATCGAGTCTAGGGGTCGGGTGTAACTTTCCAGTTTTGCCCATCAATCTCCAAGGTCCAGGGCAATACTGGAAATCTGGTCCAGTTCAAAGATTCAATTAATCCTACACTGTATGTGCCTAGGGTCTCACCCTGGCAGCTGAGACAGGCCACCCCAACCGACTTAGTGGCACCACAGTGTCAGCCTTGTCAGGATAAGTCTCCCCAGACCGACCCACTGGCTGTGAACATTCTAAACTAACACGAGTCTCATTAAGTGTCCAGTTTAAGGGTATTACACAGAAACATACCAAGGGAACATGAATCAAATATGTATCTTTATTCATTTACAATAAACTCATAAAGTACATCATTCTGATTGAAGCTAAGGGCACACAAAACTGTCTAACAGCTCCCACTTGCACTTAGGTCCAATCAGGTACTAGCCGGAGTCCCATGCTTTCCACGTGTTTCTCAAACACTTTCTGTGATAGTGGCTTTGTCAATGGGTCTACCACATTCTCCGCTGATGCTACCCTTTTACACTATCCTCCCGTAGGTCCAGCGTTGTCATACAACAATGGAATGGGTGATGTGCTGAATTCCAAATTCAGGAATGAACACCTTCATTCATGAGGCAGCCTCACTTACGGCAATGCTTTCGGCTTGGGTTGTGGACTATTAATTTGCTACTTAGGACCCCTGTTTGCTGACATTCAGGAAACAACACATGATCCTATCATGAAAACATATCCAGATGTAGACTTTATATCATCTGGGTCTGACTGGAAATCGGCATCTGTAAACCCCTGGATCTGTAGTGAGTTACCGTCGAACACCAGACAAAACTCTTTTGTCCTTCGAAGGTACTTAAGTATGTTTTTCACAGCAGTCCAATGCTCCTGCCCTGGGTTGGCCTGAAATCTGCTTATTACGCTCACTGCCTGAGCAATGTCAGGACGAGTGCACAGCATGGCATACATGATGCTCCCTACGGCAGAGGCATAGGGAACGTCTTTCATGCCATCAATCTCCTCAGAAGTCTTGGGAGACATCTTCTTGGAGAGAGTGACTCCGTGCCTAAAAAGAACATTTCCTTTCTTGGAGTTTTCCATGCTGTATCTTTTGACAATTTTGTCAATGTAAGTAGATTGGGATAATCCTATTATCCGCTTCGATCTATCTCTATAGAGTCGAAGACCCAGTATATAGGAGGCTTCTCCAAGATCTTTCATGGAGAATTGCTGCGAAAGCCATACTTTCACCGTAGTTAACATTCCTACATCATTCCCAATGAGTAGAATGTCATCTACATACAGAACCAAGAAGGTAACCTTATCCCCACTATACTTCCTGTAGACACAGGGTTCATCCGGATTCTACTCGAAGTCAAACGATTTGACAACAGAGTTAAAACGGATGTTATAACTTCTAGAAGCTTGCTTAATCCCAAATATGGATCTGTTAAGTTTACATACCATGTTTTCCTGACCTGCAGCAATGAAGCCTTGCGACTACTGCATATAGATATCTTCAGTAAGATCTCCATTTAGGAATGCAGTTTTGACATCCATCTGCCAAATCTCATAATCATGGTATGCTGCTACAGCTAACAGGATCCTAATGGATATAAGCATGGCCACAGGCGAAAATGTTTCCTCATAATCGATGCCTTCTTTCTGAGTGTACCCTTTCGCCACCAGACGAGCCTTGAAGGTCTCAACTTTACCATCGGGGCCCTTCTTCCTCTTGTAAATCCATTTGCAATCGATTGCCTTTACCCCGGAGGGCGGATCTACTAGAGTCCAGACTCCATTGGTCTCCATTGAGTCCATCTCTGCCCTCATGGCCTCCACCCACTTCTGGGAGTCTATATCCAACATAGCTTCTGCGTAAGTCACGGGATCCTCCTCACTAGTCAAGGTTTCGACCAGGTAACTATCCTGATCATAACCATAACGGACTGGTGGCCTGGATGCCCGAGTGGATCTTCTAAGTTGGTCACTACCTGGAACTTGTGGGACATCTCCCACAGCTCCTGAGTTCTCCTCATCAAGAACAACTTTCTGACGATGGGTGTCCAGGATATAGTCGGTTTCCAAGAATTGCGCATTTCGACTGCAGAACACTTTCTGCTCACTTGGGTCATAGAAAGGGTAACCTATAGAACCTTTTGGGTAGCCTACAAATAGGCAACGGTTGGTCTTAGATTCCAACTTGTCTGCACTCGTTCTTTTAACGTGTGCTGGACAACCCCAAATCTTCAAGTGTCTGACACTTGGTTTCTTTCCGGTCCAAAGTTCATATGGAGTATTCGGAGCCGATTTGGTTGGAACCCGATTCAGCACGTAAATCGCAGTCTCTAATGCGTAACCCCAAAAGGATGTGGGTAACTCTGAGTGTATGAGAAGCGACCGGACCATATCTAATAAGGTCCTATTCCTCCTCCCTGAAACACCGTTAAGTTGTGGTGTAGTAGGAGGAGCTAATTGTGACACTATCCCATTGTCTTTTAAGTAGTCCCTGAATTCGTCAGAGAGATATTCGCCATTTCGATCTGATCGAATGGCTTTAATTTCTCTCCCTAACTGTTTCTCGACCTCTTGTCTAAACTCTTTGAACTTTTCAAAGGATTCAGACTTGTGTCTCATTAGGTACACGTAACCATATCGTGAAAAATCATCTATGAAGATGATAAAATACACGTGTTGATTTCGTGTCCTAACACTCAGGGGACCACATACATCAGTATGTATTAGGTCAAGTGTGCCTGTACATCTTTCAGGCTTACCGTTAAATGGCTGTTTCGTCATCTTGCCTTGTAGGCAAGGCTCACAAGTGGGAAGATCTTCTACAGCTAGAAAATCCAAAGGACCATCCTTTACCAACCTTGTGATTCGGTCAACACCGATGTGGCCAAGCCGGTAATGCCACAGACACGTGCGATTAACTGTATCACGGTCTCTCTTCTTGGGGTTTTCAATCGACGTAGTTTCGGTTACGTTAGTTTCTAGAGAAGGATGTAGAACATAGAGACCATTCTCTAGTTCCCCGTATGCGATGAATCTGTTATTTCTTTTAATAGTAATCGTATTACTAAAGAAGACAGAATAACCATCTGCACACAGTTTTGAGACAGAAATCAAATTTCTTCTTAAATTTTGTACATAAAGACAATCTTTCAGTACAATTATTCCTTCTCTAAAATATAATTCCACGGTTCCTATGGCCGCGGCTGCAACAGTTGCAGTAGTCCCCAAGTAGAGTGTGACTTCTCCTTCACTCAGCCTTCTGCTTACCTTGAACCCCTGCAGTGAGTTACACGCATGAGTTGAAGCCCTGGAGTCAATACACCAGGACGCAGAAGCTACCAACAAATTGGTTTCTATAACACAAGTTTCGAAATTACCTTTCTTGGATTCCAGGTAGGCAGGACAATTCCTTTTCCAGTGGCCGGTCTTCTTGCAAAAATGACAGGCATCTGATGCCTTGTCCTTCCTCTATTTCTTGGGTTTGGCAGCCTTTTTCTGGGGCTTTCTCTTCGCCTTCCTTTTCTTGCCCGATTTGCCAGTTTCAACAAGCATGGCAATGGGCTCATCCTTTTTAATCAATTCTTCGGCCCTCTGCAACATATTGCTAAGTTCCTGCAAGCTGACGTTCAGCTTGTTCATGTTATAGTTCATGATGAATGGATTAAAGGATGGAGGCAGAGAGTTGAGAATAGCATCGATCTGAGTTACCAGATCCAGCACGGATCCAAGAGCCTCTAGTTCGTTGATATAGCCCATCATCCGGAGACAATGGTCATGAACTTGTTGGCCCTTGGTCATCTGCGCGGTCATGAACTGTTTCAAGACTTTCTACCGAGTAGAATGATTCTGCTCTTCGTACATTGTCCTAAGACTGTCCAATATGTCCTTAGCAAGTTCGATCTGATCGAACTGCCTCTGAATTGGATTGTCTAAGGAGGCAATGATATAGCAGCGGGCAAGGGAGTTTTTCTCCTTCCATTCTTGGTATTCTCTTCTTCAGGCCTCAGAAGCCCTATCCCCCGGACGATCCGGGGCAGGATTCTTGGCTACCTTGTCCAATTTCTCAGAGGTTAAGACCAACATAAGGTTCCTGTACCAGTCAGCATAGTTTGGGCCTTTCAACTTGTTGTCATCAAGTAGCTTTGCAAATGATCCGTTTGCCATTTTCTGATAAAAGAGCAAACATCAGTCCACGACCTAATTTGATTCATGTTCATTTCATAGATATGGATTTTAATCTACAATCCATTTCCATTTATTCGTCTCTGAGATTTCCCTCCTTTCTCAGTGATGGAGACTACGGGTTGTCTCTGGAAATGTGGGAAATCACATAGGGTGCATGAAGCCAACTGTTTCAGCTGCATAACCCCACCACCTTTCTGTGAAGGATCATATCCACTCATCATATGAGTTTTCCCTTTGGCCTCTGTCAGATAAGGTTCAGAGCCGTTTTCAGGTAAACCTTTCTGTCCAGTGAGTGCTTACCCATCATATTCGTGAACGCCAAGGTACCGTGAGAGAGTTCCCATTTTCTGGTGAAGCCCCTCCCACATCGGTCTATGACGCCCCTATCATCTTATGAAACACTTAGACAAGCTCAACAGCAAATGGATAGCCTATTTTCTGGTGCGTTTCCTCATTACTGAATGACCCATCCTCGTGCTAATGATGGAAGGCCTTTAGGGAGTTCATCATATGAATCTCCCTATCACATGCACTCATATCATCTGGAGGGAACAGATAATTACGCCCTAGTTCCATCTTTAGGTCAAACCAAAGTGGCTCCCACTGACTTTCATAAAGCCAGATTTTGGTGGGCCTAAATCGGCTAGGGTTCCGCACGAGACCTCATGATGAGGTATGGGGCCCACCACTGAGGGAGGTCATTCAATGACCAAAAGGGACACCATGGCAATGATGTGCATTCAGCCATAGTGTGCGAAAGAGCCACTGTCGATTGAGCATGGGCCAAGTACTTATGGCCCATGTACGTAGCACATCATACATCCATACATCACATGCAGGGATAAATTGATCCAATCAATTAATTATCTGTAAAGCCCATTTGAAGCCCATTTTAAATCCATAATATTAACCATTAATATTATCTAGGTATATGGGCCGAACGGTTCAACCCATATAGCTTTATGTGTTAAGTGGGCTTTTAGCAGTTTTAACTATTTAAAACTGGGCTTTTACAGGTTGGGCCGAATTAACCATTTAATTAAATATCATTCCTTAGGCCCATCAGTGGGAAATTAGGGCTGACTTTCAGCCTTGATTAAACCCTAGATTCGGTCCAAACAGTTTGAACCAATCTTGGTTCGAATGGGTCTAGGGTTTGATGTTTAATTAAATCTTTAATTCAAGAAAATAATCTGAAATTAATTACTGATAAAAGAAAAACAACAATTAGTAAATCAGGGCTGTTCGCACAATCCATCCTGCAAAACAGAGGTTAGATCACAAAATGCAGTTTCACAAACTGCAAATCGCAGATGGCGATTCTCCCATCTGCGAAATCTTCTTCTCTGCGAAATCTCCCTTTCTGTGCCGCCATCTTCGATCCATAATTAAAATAAATAGAAATCCTATTTCTATTAATAATTACAACAGATCGAATACCTATACATTGAGTCTAGAAAAAAAATTATTTACAGACCAAATGTAATAAATAAATCAAGAAACTGCAAATCTTGTAGGTTCCCTGCGCAAACCAAGATTTCGATCTCCTCTTGTACCAACAGCCCAAAAATCAAGAAAATCATAAAGAACAATTCTAAATAATAATCAGATTTATAAAAAATTAATTTCAGATTATTCGCCCATTAATTTTGGGAACAAAATTTCCCAAAACCCATATCTGCGCAAATCGGGTAGAACACCTTCTGCCCATTTGCGCAGGTTCAGATCTGAAACAAACTGGTTCAAGATTTGAACCATGGCTCTGATACCACTGAAGAGATGAGAGATCCATCCTATGGACGCCCAAAAGATTGTGGAATAAGGGGCGAATTTCAAAAATTTTTTCTCTCCCTTCAACTAGGAATCGTATTCCCCATTTAGAAAATCATATTTTCAAGGATCAATTCTGAACCATAAACTAAACCAGATCTGAATGAAAAAGGAGTGGGAAGGATTATACCTGATACGGAGAAGTAATATCTCCCAACGAAGGTGTTCACGCCCAAGGAAGGATCCAAAGATTGCTCCCACTGAAGATGGCGCAGTGCAGGTGGAGCAGAATCAACAGTGTTCTCCAAGAGCTCTGTCCTTCGCAAGAATCAGCAAGATGGTACGTGAGCACAGCTTCCTTTCAATCCTTTCTCAAAGGACTGATGTCAAGATCCAATCTTGACTTCTCCCACAAGTGGAGATCGAACTGGCAAATAGGGCGGCAAGAATAGGGAGGCGGCAAGAGAGTATTTGCAGAGCAGAATTCTCTCTTCTTGATTTCAGCACTAAAGAAAACCTGATGATCTGTGTGTTTTTTTAGGCTGCCGCCCCCTTCTTCTTTTATAGTCTTAAAGGGATCAGCTCCTAATCAGATTAGGAGTTGCTAATCCAAATCACATTTGGGTTAGAAGTCCCTTTAAGTGATAAGGGATAATCCTTATCTTATCTGGAGATCAGATCAGCCATCTCCTAATCTGATTAGGAGGTTTCCAGATCTAAATCTTATTTAGATCTTGGACTCTCTAAGTGGATAGGGTCTAAGCCCAATCCTATTAGCTGATCCACTTCAGATTTCGCCCCTTTATTAACTAAATAAACAGCCCAGTTCGAAATGGGCTTTAGGCCCATTAAGCTTATGTGCTCACTTAACCCTCTTAACTGCTGCCTAGTTGGGCTTCCTTGTATGGCATGGGACCCAAGCATTGATCTACACATCAGCCACATGGGTTCGGCCCAGCCTTTGTTACAAGGTCTGGCCGAATATACTGTTAAAGACAGTGCACCCCCTGAAACCCATCAAATGGGCTCTATGGGCCCAACACTTACCCTAAGAGGTCCCTGGGCCAAGCCACCTTGTAACACCCAGGGACTGTGGGCAGATGCAAGATTAGCCCATCAGGTATTATCCTCAATGGTCTTATACTTAACCTCTCAGCCCAAAATGATCATACACTGCCCGACAAGAGAGGACCTCTCCCTCGGCTGCAAGGAACAGTGTTGCACTCTCCACTCATATGGATCCCGGGAATTAAAACCTTTTGCAAACATTTTAGAAACCATATATATACTTTTATATCTTATATAAAATATATTTTGCAAAACAAATCTCAACGGTTGGAATCGGCTGCCGGCAGTCTTGGTTTCCATCAGTGAGAGTGCATTCCCGATCATTACCTTTGTCCGACAAAGGGGCTGATCTTGTCACTATGATCACCCACTCAGATGAATTCTCGGACTGTCCCAACATACCCAGGTTTTGACCCTCGCTAAGGATCTCACTGATTGGTACATCAAAGATAGCCCAATCCGACACCTAGTGCAGTATCATAATCGAGTCTAGGGGTCGGGTGTAACTTTCCAGTTTTGCCCATCAATCTCCAAGGTCCAGGGCAATACTGGAAATCTGGTCCAGTTCAAAGATTCAATTAATCCTACACTGTATGTGCCTAGGGTCTCACCCTGGCAGCTGAGACAGGCCACCCCAACCGACTTAGTGGCACCATAGTGTCAGCCTTGTCAGGATAGGTCTCCCCAGACCGACCCACTGGCTGTGAACATTCTAAACTAACACAAGTCTCATTAAGTGTCCAGTTTGAGGGTATTACACAGAAACATACCAAGGGAACATGAATCAAATATGTATCTTTATTCATTTACAATAAACTCATAAAGTACATCATTCTGATTGAAGCTAAGGGCACCCAAAACTGTCTAACACACCCGTCATAGCTTCTGCAAAAGAGAAGAAAAAGAGTTAGTTAAAAATTGAAGTAAGTGCAAAAAGGAAAAAGGAGAAGTAATGTGTGTGCTGAGGTGGGGGCCAACAGGAGGAATCAGTCCAGCTCGTACAAGCTTCTCCTCGGCCAAGAAATCTTCCATCTCAAGGCCGAGGTCCCTCCAAGAATGGATGACCACCCTGGTCTCTGCATCCAGCCTCGCCTCGGGGTCCTTAATGGCCACTCACCAGTGAGTCAGGAATGGCCATCCTTCAGGGTTCCGAACAAACATGTATCTCCTCTTCTCGGCCGATACCTTGTTCAGGTTACCGAACAGAACCTTGAACCCGGGGCGAGGTGAGATATAGTGGCTCTGTCAGGTGTCCCCGTGCAAGCAAGAAGAGTTCTTCTTAATGGAACAGATTGAACTAAAGATGTCTAGGGTAAGAGGTCGGTTATACTTGTGGAAGAATGAGATCGTACCAACAATGGTACGGATGGAGTTCGGGTGTAGCTAGTCAATAGTGACGTTTAAAAACTTAATGATTTCTACGATGAAGGGGTAGAGCGGGAAGCGCAGCCCAACTACGAGCTGCTCCTCAAAAACCGTGAGTTTGTAATGATCGTGAACCCAAGGGTACTAACCCAAAGGAATGTTGAAGACAAGAGTGTTGGGGAGACGATAACGAGCTATCAAGGACAACAATCTGTCCGAAGTCATCGTAAAAGGGCCAAAGTTGTCCGGATCTCGACCTCGAGAAGAAGACAAGACCCCCTCTCCAAAGGTTGGCCACTCTACTTTAGGTTCAGGTTCCTCAAGTCGAGATGGCTCGACGTCAGGTAAAGGCATTTCTCCTAAAAGGTGTAAAGAGGAGCTTTCTAGCGAAGAGCTGGCCTCACCAGTGGGAGCTAAGGACCGCACCTCGACACCCTCTGGCTTGCTAGAGTCACTAAGTAACCTACCTATGCTAGCACTAGACATATTGGATAGGAAAAGAAAAAGGGAACAACTAGTGAAAGAAGATGAACTCACCAAAGAAGGCGATAATGACCTCGGACACAAAGGGACAGAATGGCGAGCTGAAGGACTCTGATGCAACCTCATGAGAGCTTAGTTACATGACTTATGGCGAGGATAATGAGCCCTTCGGCCCCTATTTATAATCCACCACATCCAACAACCGACGGTTGAGATCTGTGCGATCCGATGGCTCTCATGAAAACTGGTTGCACGCTACCCGAGGATGAAATCTGTTGAGCGCGCCCTTTGGCATCTGTGAAATTTATAAACAGTGTGACATTCGCGAGTAACCGAGACGCGACCTGGGTTATTTCATGATTGAGCCAGATGATTGAACAGGTCCAACCAACGGTTCGCCCTCCAAGTCGCCTAGACTTCGTGTCAAATCCACCTGGACTCGTCATGAACTCCTTGCACCGGGTCAGGACCCCTGGCACGAGGAGTGGGGGGCAATTGATGAAGGATGATTTGGTATGACCTAGTAGGAAGGGGTCATGTGGACGCGATCTACTCGAGGGGTGACAACTCAGCCGAAAGAACCTAGTTCGCAACATTCGGAGCTCGGATGTTCAACCACCTCAGCATAGAAACACTTCGACACCCAATCCAGTTCGGGACTAAAGAACCAAAGTACCAATTCGGGGCTAAAGAGTCGAAACACCACGTAATCGACTCCAAAGGCCTCCCCAACGGACCCCGAATTTCTCGGGATCACGACGAGACTCATCCTAGCTCTGCCTGAATCGGAGGAAAATGATAAACCTTATCAACTAACGCATTGCTCTTCTTCAAAACCAGAGCAGATCTTATCCGCACAGCCTAGAGTTCCCGGAGATCTTTCGTAAGGCCCACGACTACTCCACTATATAAGGACATCAAACCCCAAGGCAAAGGTACGCGTGATTATTTCACTCACTAGCATTCAAGCATACAAGTATTTAGCTCGCATCTATAGTATAGTACTGACTTAAGCATCGGAGCGACATCGCCGGGTTAGCCACCCTGGGTTCTCTGATCTACTATTTTGCAGCTTGGTCCAGCTCGCCACGCAACAAGAGTTCAGATCATCTTCTAGCTAGAAATATGTAGATCGCGCACCATCAGATTGGATTCCAATTCGATTCTAAACCCCTATTCCCACAAACCAAATGGGCCATCATAATGTTGAATGTGATGGCTTTAGTATCCACAATAAAAAAGCAGATGCACAAGCTTTCGTGATGGTGCCAAATAAATCTCATACCTCTGAAAAAAAATAGACTGGAACTCGAATCTAATAACAAAATACCCCTTTCTCTTCATTCCTCTAATGGAAAAGTTTTGAGTTGCTTTCCTTCACAATGTCAAAGGGGAGGATCGATGGATGTTCCTTCATGGTCGTCAAATGTAAAGAACTTTACCAATTTTATAATACTCTCGATTCCCATCGGCTATCACTTTAGTACTTTTTTTATTGAAGGAATCAATTCATGTTGCACTTCTACAGAGTTGTTTGTGGTTGGAATTGGTGCCTTTATTGAGAAGCTAGCATGTGCTTTGAGTTGGATTGTGCTGGAGTCCAGTCGCAAGCAGACGATTCATAATAGACATGTAGGGCTGTAAATGGGATCAGTATAAGAATTTCATCTATATTGGGCTTGGGCTTGGGTTAGGATTATGTTTTATTAAAATTTGTTAAAATTTAATAAATTCCTAATCTCACCTAACCCAAATTAGGTGAGATTAGGATCAGTTGTGAGGGACATGGCCAGGTTGACACATGGAGCATTCTCATCTCATCAATCATCAATTTTTGAAGGAAAATTGTTTAAAATTTACCATACGTTTTTCACATTTCTCTTAAACTCATCACATTTTTTCAAAATGTCTAAAACTCACCATGTACGTTAAACAGACTAACGAGTGTTAATATATTACTATTTTAATTTTCATAGATAAATATATGTATATACTTTAATATTTAGACACGAAGAAAGGAAAAAGTTCAAACAATATTTTCAAATATAAAATACATAAAAACATAGAAATTACAAAAATATAAAAAATTATAAAAATTGCAAACAAAATAAAAAATTATTTTCAAATTATAGAAACTATAGAAAGTGAAAAATAAAATCAGAAAATAAAAATTGTAGAAAAAACATAAAAAATTATAGAAAAACACAGAAATCGCAAGTAAATAACAAAAAATACAGGAAAATTTATATATATATATATATTGTAGAAAATAAAAAAAAATGTAAAAAAATAGAAATTATAAAAAAATATTAGAAATTATAACAAAACACTAAAAATGCAAAAGAAAATTGAAAACTGAAAAAGACAAAAAAAAATCGAATAAGTGCACCCTTTTCCTCTAACTCGCCATTTAAGGGTAATTTGGTCATAAAAATTGTTATTTATGCTGACATGGACACCTCTATTAAAAAGCATTAACAGTGCACTAACAGAATGTGAGTTTTGGAAAATAAAAACACAATGACATTGTGAGTTTTAGACATTTTAAAAAGTTGTGGTGAGTTTAAGAAAACTGCAAAAAACTCTTGGTGAGTTTTTGACAATTTCCCATCTCTGAATCAATCACTGCTTTTTTTTTGTTTTTTTAGGTATAGAAGAATCTGGGGGTAGAGCAGAGCAGGATGCATAGGTTTAATCTCACACCTCCTACATGGAAGGGGTGACATGCGATCATATTCACTATTGGGTCATCGGCATCTCTGCTTATTTCTACACCTATTAATCAATCTAACCCAAATATATCCATCCATCCATGATACGGAAAAGATATGATATGACCCACCCATGAAGTCGAACCCTAATAAATAATAACAAACAATCGAAAAACTACTTTTTAAGCATAAAAAATGGGCCACCATTTGCATTTTGGGTGAACCGGTGAAGGAGCCCATCACAGTCCGCGCCTAGAACTCTTGAATATTGATCATACTAACCACGCAGCCTGTCATCGCTTTTGGACAAGGAGAAATAATGGAGTCACATAGCGGCATAGCGCCATATGTGTAGAATTGGATATAAGACGCCAGAAATCACAACTGGTGCCACCTACCGTGCTATTTGGGTCGGGTTATGTACTTGTGCCGGGAATTTATTAATTTTTTAAAATTGGGGTAAATCTATGATGAAATAAAGGTATGATATCTGAAGAGGTTTGATCAATCTGCAGTATTCAGTAAAGGTATGATATCTGAAGAGGTTTGTTCAATCAATAACCACTCCTAGGTGAATTTTGATGAAAACCACATTTGATTGATTATCACTTTTATGATATTGGTTGATTGGTTAAAAGTTTTTCCTATCATGTGAAACATAATATCCGAAGAGTATTTACCAATCAAAACTTCATGTGAATTTTGCAGGTGGTTTCAATAATGTGGTAGTGAGTTTTATGTGTTATATATATATATATTCTAAAGGGCTACACAATGGCAGAGGTAGTCCATCCCCTAACCCAACCCAGGTGCAGGGAGATTCGATCCTAAGCTTCCACTACAACCAGCAGGAGACCTTACCAACCAGTCGGTTGGAACCTTGCAGCTTTGTGTGAAATATAAATACCTATTCTACCAACTCAATATAGTCTCTTCTTCCTCTCCACCCCTTTTCTACATGTATAATTGTACAAGATAGCGCTATGTTTATTAGTCCTACATTTTTTTTTGGGCATTACATGTTACACATTAAGGGAATTTGGGGTGCGACAAAACAGGGTTCATGTGAGTCCCACTGGTCATACCATGAAGAGCCTGCAGTTCTACGGGTTTAATCCTACGCCTCCTAGGAGGGGTGCCAAGTGACTATCTCAACAACTTTATCATCGACTGGTCCTACATTACAAACTTGGCATTTCACATTGTCTCCTCTCAATGAATCAACAAGCTTGGAGCACCATGAGGTGTCTAGTAGTGTAGCTTCTTTGTGAATCAGTTGGTTTGGGAACATGTCATACCTATTCGATGTTCTTTTAGTAGCTTACACATTCTAAGGCTATTTACAATGGTTTTGATCTATGCAACTATGGGTTGAATAGCATTGCATAGTGTATTTGGATTAATCACACTTAACTGGGACCACTCAAAGGATTAATTAAACCCTAGCACATCTCTAAGAGGGCATTCGGTAGTAACCAAAAAATTTGTGGATCCTCCAATTTTATATTGTGCCACTAGGCCTGGACATGAATTAAGTTATTCATGAGCTATTCAAGCTCAACTTGTGAAAAACTTGATTCAATTTGGTTTAAATCAAGCTCAAGCCCAATGAAACTTGTAAGCCTAATTGAGTTTATCTTATATATAATACTAGTGGGGACCCGTACGATGCACGGGCTTTGTTAAACAGAAGTGAAATAATAGAAATACATAATAGTAAACATATTGTTAATATTTTTTTTGTTATTTTCTTGATTAATTCTGTTAACTACTATTGTTTTTGAATATTAATGATAATTATTTATGCTGACTTTTTGGTAATTTATCATATTTATTGGAAATAATGTTAATTCCTTTTTAGGATTTTTTTGGACAACTTTTGGTAATTATGACTATTTTTCTTAAACATTGGTAAATTTTTACTATTTCTATTAATTTCTGGAGATTATCATATTTTTCTGGTAATATTGGTAATATTTTTGTTATTTTATTGATTAATTTATTTTAATTACTACTATTTTTGAAGATCAATAATAATTATTTATATTGATTTTTGGTAATTTATCATAGTTCTTAGAAATAATGTTAATTCATTTCTGGTAATTGCTTGGATAATTTTTGGTAATTACGGCAGCTTTCTTAAATAATGGTAATTTTCTATTAATTTCTAGAAATTATCATCTTTTTTTTTTCTGGTAATATTGGTAATATTTTTGTTATTTTCTTCATTAATTCTGTTAATTACTATTATTTTTTAAAGATTAATGATAATTATTTATGTTGATTTTTGATAATATATCATATTTATTGGAAATAATGTTAATTCATTTTGGTAATTTTTGGACATTTTTTGTAGTTATGACAGTATTTCTTAAATATCGGTAATTTTGTATTGTTTCTATTAATTTCTGGAAATTGTCATATTTTTATAGCAATATTGGTAATATTATTGTTATTTTCTTGATTAGTTTCTGTTAATTTATACTAATTTTCAAAATTTATTGGTAAATCTTTTGTTACTTTTTACTATTTATAGAAAATATCATTTTTTGGAAATATTAGTACTTTATTTTTGGTTAATTTCTATTAACCTCTACTAATTTATGACAATTTATGGTAAATCGTCAAAAAACAAAATGATTTTCAAAAGACAAAATGCATAAATTTAACTGAAATAAACTCAATTACCAACAATCACCAATCATTTTTATGAACATATATTTTGGAAATATATTAAATAAATAAATAACTAGTGTAATCTCCAACAATAGTTTAATCTATAACAAATAAATACTAAAATATAATAAGTGAAATAATATTTGTATTATTAGTATAATAATATTTATAATCATTATTCTATTTTTCAATATCTATAAAAATATATTTTTTGAAAGTTATTATATAATATTAAATAAATCGTTATATAATTATTTTGTTACATAACTTAAATATTTTTTGAATTTATTAAAAATTTATATACAATTTGATTATTTTTACATATTTTTAATTAAATATAATTTAATTTAGATATTTTAATTTATATAAAAATAATTAATATATTTTTAGTTAGTGAATTTATTTTTAATTAATTTAGTATAATTAATTAGTTAATCCTTATCAAATAATTAAATTTACTATATTTATATAATTAATAACTTTAATTATCAGTAATTGAAATGTCTTATTAGTAACCGTGTCAATAGTGCTAACACGTGTAACCAACTAACCATGTATACACGGTATACACGTTTAACCATGTTGAATTATTTTGTTATTTACACACGAGTGAGGCCGACCCATCATATGATAATCGAAAATGGGTCCATACCGACCCGTATTCTCTCATCATTTTCACCCGATTGTTAAAACGGGTTGTTTTTACAGCAAGTTTTCATTTTTTTTTCTTAAATATTTTCTTCATAATCACACCTATGATGTTTCGCGGTGTTTTTTCGTCCAAAATAAGAGTATCGAGTTGGGCGAGTTGGGGGAGTTTGGTCGTAAGTCGAATTGAATTCAAATTTGTGTTTTTAACTTGAATTAAGCTCAAGTTTTAACTCAAACCTCATGTTTTTCTACTCAACCAAATTTGAGTATATAGCTAAATATTTGGTTCCGCTCAACTCAATTCCTCCCCAACGCACCACATCAATTATATGTTATTTTGAGGGTTTGATGTGTTTCAAAATCAACAATAAATAGCACAAAAAGAATAGTTTTCCGATGAAGTAATGTCAATCCATCCGTACAACCATAGTGCAGATTCAATCACACCAAATTTGAGCATGCTTTCTATTGAACACCCCTAAATGTACTCATAGTACTACAAGAAACTTCAGTTTAGCCAGCAGTTTCCCTCCGGCGGTCTTGTGCAATTGCTAGGTTTGCAATTTGGCTGGGTCCAACCCAAGTTCGATCCAATCCAAACTGAGTTTTTGCATGGATTGAGACTAAATTTTCGGGCAGCGGTTTGGACCTGGGCTAGAAAACTTAGACCCGATTTAAACTTGGGTTGGGCTTGGATTGAGGCGTCAGATAGCATGAGCGTGGTCAACCCAATTTAGGCTCGAGCCCACCTGAAAAAATACATATATATATATATATATATGTATTTTATTTATATAATTTTTTTCTAACATATAATATATATTACATTGGACCATAAAGCCTAATAAAAGATGAGTATGTAAGAATATATATTTATATTTATATAAATTCTTTTAAACCTAACCGACCTGTCCAAGCCCTACTAACTTTGATTCATCTGAGCCCGAACCCAACCCAAGTTGTGCTTAGTTAAGCTCGGATTGGGATTGGATTGATAACTTAGACTCGACCTCGAATTGGGCCAAGTAGGGGTGAGCCAAAAAAAAAACCCAAAAATCGAATTGAAAAAATTGATCAAAACCAAATTGAAAATTGGTTAATCAAATCAATCGATTTCGGTTAATCAATATAAAAAACTGGCAGTTAATCGAACTGACCGGTATATATATATTTTATATATTATAAATTAATAAATATGCATTATATATATGAATACATATATACTTATAATATAATATATATTATATATTATTTAAAATATAATATTTTATATATATTTATAATATTATATTGTAAAAACTAAAAAACCAAAAAACCGACAAACCAAATTGATGGTTAACCAATCTGGCCAACCAAATTAACCGACTGGTTTCGATTTGATTCCATTTACTGATTTTCTAAAAACCGATACTAGACTTGTTCATGGGCCGAGTAGCCCGATGGCCCGGCCCGCACCCCGGTCGGGCTTGGTCATGTAATTAGGCCCACGGGCCTGACCTCGGGCCTAACATAGTAAGCCCAACTGTGTTTTGGGCCGGGCTCGGGATTTGTCAAAAAAGCCCGGGCCGAGCCTAACAACATCATATATTTTATAAAATATATAATATGTATTTTATATATTATATAAAATATATAAATAATAAGATTTATTAAAATATATATTTATAATTTAATATATACATTTTTTTATTCTTTTCTTTATAATTTCTCTTTCTCTCTCTCACTCTCTCTCTCTATTCAGCCGTTTCAATAGTAGTAACAGTATGGGTTAAATTTCGGGCTCGGGCCCAGGCCCGGACTTTAGACTTTTTATGAGGGTCGGGCTCGAGCCCAAGTTATAGGCCCAAAGGTTGGGTCGGGCTCAGGCTTGGGCCTTAGAAAAATCTGTTAATACAGAATGAAAGCCCAGCCCGGCCCATAAATAGGTCTAACCGATACTATGAGTTCAGTTCCAGAAAATGCCCCACGGTTCGATTAAGCACCCCTACGGCCAAGCCTGAACCCAAGATTTGCAGACAACTTTTGACGAGAAAAAAATTCACTAAGTGCATTGTGGTTGTGGGTCTTGGCGGTTGTTTTTTTGCCAAAAAATAATGAATTCGGTTCTCCGGTTATAGAAAATAGGTTGACAAAATAGGTTTAGTGGGTCCGGCTAAAAAAACTAAGTCATGCCAAAGCATACTTGTTAGTTAAATGTACAAAAGAAAAGCCATTAGCAGAGAGATTCAAGGAACATGAGATTTTGTAAGTGAGGGATTCGTCATTCGTCGACGGCCGCCAATAGCAACTCCCTACTTGAATGATGGTATTATTTTCTTGGCCCGACCGACTAACCATTGAAAGTGCTCAAGTTGAAATAACAGCTTTTGATTGCTTCAACTTATTTTGATGGCTTCAATTAGGCCCACTAACCATCAAACTTTCTGGCTTGGCCATCAAAGAAGTCACGAAAAGTTTGATTTGGCTTGACTGGACCCATTAACCATCAAAAGAGCCTATCTTTAACTACTTGGTTAGGGGTGTAACCATAGTTTTCAAAACCAGATCAGACCGGATGATTGGATCAGAAAAACTGGGAATTGGTTCGTTTTTCTTCAAAATCAGATATTTGAAAAAAAAATATTGATTTGGTCAACAAATCACTGATCCAAGTGGTTGAATCGTTAAACTGTTTTTAATTTTTTTATTTATTTTTTGTCAGAATGAGCCAATTGTTCAATTTGAATGGTCGGATCATTCGACCCAGGGATCGGACCCCTAACCAGTTCGTTCTCTGGGTTGGTTTTAAAAACCTTAGGTGTAACGGATTGAATTTGAATTGAATCAGATAATATCTAAATTTAAATTTGATTAGAAAATTGGATATCTGAATTTGATTCTATATTTGATAGATATTGAAAATTAATATTTGAATTTGAATTTGACTAATTAATTATTTTAAGTAATTAATAATATATAAAATAAATATTTTATTTATTTAAAATATATAAATTATTTATATAATTTAATTATTATATATAAATTATTGAATTTGAATTGAATCAGATAATATCTAAATTTAAATTTGATTAGAAAATTGGATATCTGAATTTGATTCTATATTTAATAGATATTGAAAATTAATATTTGAATTTGAATTTGACTAATTAATTATTTTAAGTAATTAATAATATATAAAATAAATATTTTATTTATTTAAAATATATAAATTATTTATATAATTTAATTATTATATATAAATTATATAAAAAATTTAAATATTTTATACACTATATATAAATTTAAATAATCAATTGAATTCAAATATTTATCGAATAGAATCAGGTTATATCCAATTCGACTGATTAGATATTTGAATTATTCGAATCTGTTCATACCCCTATACTTCGCCTCAATTCCTTCACTTGGAATTAAGAATAGGTTATCGGAGTAGTTAAAAGTTGAAACTTGGTAGAATAATTTCAAGTTGGGGCCAATTAACCAAGTGCGGCATTCTTTGTCAATTGAACTGGATTTGGTTGGTAGTAGATGGTGCTGGCAGTGGTGCTGAAACAATGCATGGATTGGGTCAATATGTGGATCCCACATTCTCCCATCTAGATCTATTAGACAAAAAAAAAAATTCAACAATATAAATGAACAGATCATCTTGGTGTAGCGAAGACGCATATTGGGCTTATCGGTAAGTTTCTTTTCAAAAGATATTCTCGTAATTTTAACAATTAAAAGATACATTGAGCTTTTGTATTAAGATCTGAGCAGCCTAAAGCTGCTTTAGCTACCACATGTCTTCCTGGGCGTCTTTTCACACAATAATAAGTCAAGAAAGACGCGAAAAACTCCATTTGGAGTTTCCTGAAATTCACCCATTTTAGATTTCTCACGTATTTTCGATACATTAGCTTTTGGCGGCTAGATCTAATACGAACCAAACAGAAAAAGACCGTGACTTGATCTACCTAACTTGTAAACATCTAAAGGACCACGTGGAAAGATATGCCAAACAAGGCCTTAATTTCTTTCTGGAAGGGATAGGATGCTAACTGGTCACCTAGACTATACAAGTATACAACCATTGATAACGGTATTTTAATATGCATTCTCATGCTTGTCAGGCCAAGATTCTATCACACTCAACAGTAACCCCTAAAAGATTGGATTGGCACGTTTGGTAAAATTGATTGAAATTCTCTTCATGGTTATGTTAGGGTTTATTTAACCACTAATTATCGAAACCCCACATTGGCCATGCACCCAAAGTGATAGATTGGAGTGGTTTGTGAAGTGTATTATACACTTATGGTTGATGTGGACTGTTATCAAACAGCCCCTAACACAGCCATAAAGTGCAGTTAATTCAGACTCATGATTAAGAGATTAGAGAGCCTAAAATCTTTGTCACATTTTTAGAATTTTCTATTGGTTTTTTCTTCGTAAATAACCATTCTTTAGAGTTTCTACGACTAGATTGTATCACGCATGATTATCAAAATCGGACTGGATTGGACGATCGAACCAGAAAAACCAAGAGGTGATCGGTTTCGTTTTACCCCAAAATTGTTATTTCGCCAAAAATCATTGATTTGGTCAGCAAATCGCTGACCCAGGTGATCAAACTGTTCGAACCGTCCAACAATTTTTTAATTTTTTGTCAGAACAAACCATCCGTTCGATTTGAATGGTCAAACCATTCGACTTGAGAACCATCTGACCAGTTCGATTTTAAAAACCTTGGTGTTATGCTTCTCCAACTTTAATCATTGTTTTCTTGTGGTTTTAGAAATTTGAAGTAAAAAATCAATGAAGTCCCATGCATATTTTTGTTTGATTTTCGAAGATATTAAGTTAGTGTTTGGTATTGTTGTAAGGTAGCGTGTAGCTCGTGTTGGACCGAATTAGTATTTTACAATGCTTGAGGCTCAGGCCTTTCGACTTGATTCATTCAAATTTTACAAAAGTCCAACCCGACCTTACCCAAATTACACCCATCTCGTGAAGTGTGGTGACGTGATTGAGGATGGGAAAGAAACACTACACCCCATGCATAGTGTCTGTTAACATTTAGTGTGGATGGATGTTGATTAGGCATTGTAGGAAAACTTCTACTTGAATCACATCTTTAACCTGCTCCATAATATGCCAAATAACTGTCATATCATTCACATTCAAATAATTGGAGGAAACTAGGGTGGACACAAATCAAGTAATTCGTAAGCCATTCGATTCGAGGCTTTCGAGCTTCGCTCACGAAAAGTTTGATTCCGCTTGGTTCAAATTGAGTTTCCAGCAAAATATATATAGGCCCAATTCAAATTCAAATAGCTTGAAGCTCGTGTTGTGAAGTTGACAAACATAATTGAATTTGTCTCACTGTAAAGCTAAAGCCGAGCAGAACTCAAACATATGAATGTTTTAGTTCTAGCTCAAATTGAGTTTGAGCTCGACTCAGAGTCTTATACTTTTATGGTAAGACAATCTTGAATGGTCTAATATTTGGCTCAGTTCATATTCACCCTTAGAGGAAACATGCATTTAATGTTTCAGCTGGTTGAATTGAGGCATGGCTATTGTGAATTCGGAATGCTTTAATTGTTCAACAGGTTGTGGAATCAATAATGAGGTTTTGCACTAATAATAAATTCATGGGTCCTACTGTAAAAGATGTGAATCCCATATATTTAATACTGACCTGAAACTTTATCATTAGTTTTACAGCCCACTAAACAGCTAAAGCGTTCAACTAAACCTTACTCGGCATACTTTCAAACGGTCTAATCAATTGCATTTTACTTGTGCTTTACTGCAAATGTGACACTAATGTAATTAATTTTTTTTTATATTTTTACTAAAACACACATTTACATTATATAAATCAAATAGTTCCCTTGATTTTGTGTACCTCGTAAAAACAAATTTTAATTATATAACATTAACTTATATATTTAACCTTTACTGCTACACATGCTATCCCTTACACTAGTTTTTAGATGAACATAAAACATGTTTTAGAGCTTCAATATCCATTTTTACCTCTTGTTTAATTTTTTTAGCCAAAGATCACTCCAGGACAAATTCTTATTTTTGCGGTGTCACATTTCACTGAGAATGACAGAGATTCCAATGACAGGAGCACGAAACAAAAATCTACGTTACTAAAATATGAACCACAACTAGGTCATAGATGGGTCACAGTGACAGATTCTGAAAATGCTTTTCAAATTGTGGTTCAAATCGTCACGTACTCGACGAGTCCACATTGAATTTCAGTATGCCTTATTTCCAAATCCGATTCAATAAATAGAGGAATATCCGAATATGTACGTATTGTTTTCCGCAATGGAAATCCTTTGGAATTAAAATTGGAATGGTCTATTCTTTATAGTCTTATAGTCTGTTTGATTCAAACAGAAATTGGAATAGAAATTGAATTCAGTTGGAATGAGATTTCATTCCCAAAAAAAGAGTAGAGAATGGCCATTCTCTCAAATGGGTGAATATCATTCCAACAAGAATGAGAATAAGATTCTGATTCTATCCAACCAAACAGTTGGAACTGGAATAATTCATTCCGATTCCGATTTCAATTCCAGATCCCTATTCCCACAAACCAAACGGGACTTAATATATGAACCATGAGCCTGGATCTGTTTACAAACTAATAACATTGATCAATTTATTAAGTTTCACCAGTCCTATATTTTTTAAGCCCTTTGGAAACATGTCGATCTAAATTGGAAACATCTACAGCCGGACCCAAGAGACTACAGCCACAGCCGCACATGGAAACATCACTTAGTAAATCTAGTTTCATCTTTTCTATGGTGAATATTGGAATCACATCATCAACATTATAATTATAAATAGAGAGAAATATGTTAATAAATAGTTGTGTCATTATAGACTCATTGTTTACTAGCATTCTCTTTACAATCATCCTGAGAATTTGTTACATATAGGGATGTCAATTGGACTAGATTTGGTCCAATGAGAGTCCATTACAAATAGACCTGGTCCAATCCAGTCTAATGAATATTTTGGACTATTTTGGATCGGTTCAGAGACTGTTCAATCTGTTCAAAGTTATGTTAATTTAGATTGGTTTCAACTCAAACCTGGTCCATTGACACCCATGTTCTTATCTTCTATCAATAGACTAGATATTGGCTCAATCCAATATAAATTTAATATAGACGGACCAGGTTCAATCCAATATGTCATATCGATCCGTCCAATCCATCCAAATTCAATATGCCTTATTGATCCATTCAATCCGTCTAAATGGATTTTGATTTGGACGGAGTCCAACTCAAAACCGGTCCATTAACACCCCTAGTTACATAGTTTGAACTAGTGTGAGTTTGTCCTACATAGCCCAGATAAAGGTTGGTAGTTGGCATTAACACTTCTGTCAAAACTTTTATGAACATAGATTTGAAATTGACTTAGGCTGCATTTGGCATTCTTTAAGGACTTATCTCCTATTTGCTGTTAAAAATTCAATGTTCATAAGGGGCATTTTCACGGCAAATAGCTGAAAAAAAAAAAAGATAAATCCTTAAAATAAAAAATGCCAAATGCAACCTTATTGTACTTGTATCAATGCATTTAAGTAACATGCTACATTTTAACCCGAGTGTGATAAAATATGGATAAGGCATGATAGGGTGTTTTTCATTTAACAACGGGTATGACATTTAAGACTTAACAAAACAAAATGGTGAAACAGGAATTTCTTTTTTATTATTTTTAACGAAAGGATTCAAATAACCAACCGCATATGTTGGGACAAGGATTAAATGATGATAATGAAATGTTGTCTACAAAACTTGCAACCCTTGAAAATGATGTATGCTTCTATTAAAAAAGAAGAAAAAGAAAAAAGAACAAAGAAAAAAAGAAAAGAAAAAGGTAAAATATGTAGAACTACATTCTACTTTAGAGGGTAGTGACGCATGGTTTACTGAACTTTCATTTGAACTACTATGAGATCATTTCTATATTGTATCTCCAAAATCTAAGTTTTGAACTTTTCTTATCTTTTTCTCGTTTGTTTTTTCTTTTCATTCAAAAGAGAGACAGATAGTTAGAAAGAGGTAGGGATTTTGCCATTATTGTTTCCAACCCACAATAAAAAAGGGCAAAATGGTCTCATAAAAGTTCAAAACCAACAGAATGCTAATAATGGAACCAGAGTGTTGGAAGTTGAAAGTAAAAAGTGACTGTGTCGCTAACGAAAGTTCAAGAACTTGTTAGTGTCACTACCCCTAAAGTACAGGGTAGTTCTGTATATTCAGCACCAACAGATGGGATTGGATCCTATAGGCACAACATATGAAACACATTCCATGAGCACTTTATAAATATTCTGACAACTGTTAAAAGTTATCTTTAATCTTTTTCAAAGGTTGATTGGGGTATTTCAAGAGACAAGTATCAAAAAATTTTTGAAGTATTCATTTAACGTACTTACAATGACATGTCTACCTGATCTGGACTGCCAATAGACCACCTAAACTATGCAGAGCTAGCTTGAGCATGTCTAATGATACTATAGAATCTCTATGACCAATACCTCTGGCTACAAGGTATTCAGACATTTACAATAATAAACAACAAGATGAATTTAGTAAAATATAGAAAATAAAAAAAAATTCCTGACCCAAAAAAAAGAAGAAATAAATGCTTACAAAAAATAAAATATTAATATTTGCAAAAAAACATGAAATAAAAGTGAAAAGCAACTAATTCTACCTCTATTGTCTACCATCAATAGCCACCTTAACTAAAAGACCATCATAAAAACTTAAAGCAAGATAAAAAAAATAAAAAACTAAAGCAAGCTGAGCCAAACACTTCCTTTTCCAACTTCTTTTTGGTATTTTGTGGATTGGTTGGTTTTGAGACATGCCACACTCATTATGTTCTTTTTAGGGGTATTTCTTGTTTTGAAACCACGTTGCTTTGTTTGAAAACATAAAAGTATCACCATTTTTTTTCACACCAAAATCTATGGATTAGTCCACTCTATGGTAAATTGGATGATTCCTATCAATACATCCACACCATGATGTAGAAAACCTTATTGATAGAGGTAGGGGTGTCAATTGGGCTGGATTTGATCCAACCCGATCCAATCTAATGTGAATCCATTACAAATGAACCTGGTCCAATCCAGTCCAATGAATATTTTGGATCATTTTGGACCGGTCCAGAGACTATTCAATCTGTTGAAATTCCTATTAATTTAGATTGGTTTCAATTCAAATATGGTCCATTGACACCTATATTCTTATATTTTATCAATGGACTAAATATTGATTCAATCCAATATAAATTCATTATGGACGGACCAGGTCCAATCCAACATGTCATATTGGTCTGTCCAAATACAATGTCTTATTGGTCTGTCCAATCCATTCAAATGAATTTTGATTTAGATGGAATCCAACCCAAAACTGGTCCATTGACACCCCTAGATAGAGGTGATAATTTTCAGCCTCGCCCATAAATTTTGGATTTGGGCTTGGGCAGAATTTTTCGAGCCAAACTTGCTCATTATTATATGTAATATATATTGTCTTATATTTTATATTTTTATTTCTAAACATTAAAATATGACACCTATAGCACATGTTAGGGGCCAGGTCAGATTAACCCCTATGCTATAACCCTTATCAAATGTGTAAAGCCCGATCTGCCCTAATCCATGTATGAAGCATGGTGTGATTTAAATCATGTGAGTTCAACCACACCAAAGTAGGGCATAGTGGATTCCAACATAACACACTTCATAGTGAAAATAATAACAAATGTCCAAATCATCTTTTTAAACTATCACAATCTTTACAAAAAATAACAGTAAAATTTATTTGCAGAATAATTGTTAAGTAGTTAATGTGGTTTAAATCATCTGATTTCAACCACAGAAGAGTAGGGCCCTAATTCAAAGGAAATTAATGGTTTGTTCCCTTTCATAAATTTTTATTAGCTGTCTAAATGTATTGTCCCAAACCTCACCTATGTTACAATACTCGTCTTATATTGTAATAGATTCTCTATCTGTCATTGTCCTGGTTATACAAATTTTTAATGTGGAAGAATGAGGGATCTATAAAAGCCCCTGGATTATTCAAACATACCACACTTAACCGAACATTCCCTTACTTTTTCACAATCTTCATGGAGTCCTACACTCCTACTAGGGCTAGCATGACACAATACAATGGAGTGGGTCATGCTAGCATGGCCCGTGGCCCCGCTTGGCACCACATGCCCCATCCTCACCTCCCACCCACACAAATAATTGTATAAATCAAAATTCATATAGAATAATTTTTTGTCTATATTATTAATTTATTTTAATCTTTTTTTTTATTTTTTTAAATTTTTATCTAAAAAAAAGTGCCATCGATGGCCTGGCACAGCCCGCTTGGGCTCGTGTCATGAGTCATGCCAAGCTTCCCTTTGAGGGATTCCTGAGTCCTGACCAGGTAGGAACAGCCCACCAAGGCCCACATGTCGGTTCCACATGGCCCACTATAGTGCAAACAACCTGCAAAAATGGGTCATACCAACCTAGCAGAGTCCACATTACAGCTCTGCATATGTCATGATGAAAAAATTTATTTGCAAAAGTCATATCAAGTAATTAATGGGAGTGGTTGGCCATTTGGGGAGTGGACTTCAGGGAATGGATGATGAAACTCCTCTATGGGCGTGGGCGTTACGAGTCTTTTAGCATGCCCAATGTCTCAAAGAATCGTGAGATTCGTGACCAATCAATGCTTGTGTTAGTCTGTCAGGGATGATAATTTTTCCCATGAAACTAGGGTCTGCCTCGTCTCAAATGGGATAAGCTTTTCCCGATTTTAAATAGGGATGGATAGGGATGGGACTTGTATATAATTCTTCAAATATGTGATAAATTATTAAAATATCTTTTTAAGTTTAATTTTAATTTTAAAAATGCCTATGAATTTTTATTAAATTTTAAAAACCCTAAGATCTCATAATTCTATTTCTAAAATACTCTCAAATCCTCATAATGCTATTATCATAATACATCCAAAGTTTGATGTATTTTTAGATGATTACACAGAGTGAAAAAATTCGGGAATTCCTGATCCCCAATGGGGAGAGGGGAAGGGTGACCGGGTCTGCCATTATTAGAGATGTCAATGGGTTGGTTTTGACATGGTTACCAAACCCGAACCCAACCCAAAACAGTAACCCGAATCGAACCCAATCCGACTAAATGTAGAGACGCTACCAAACTAGCACCACCCTACCTCATCTATAGCATACTATACCTATATCCAATTGATATTATATATAAGCATCAACAGGTCGGGTCAATGCAGGTTCTCCCCAACCCGACCCTAACCCAAAACCTGATTATAACCCGATAGGGTCAGGTCAGTGTGGGTTTACCTACGAAAAAAATGCAGGGGTTCTAAAACTACAGAAGTACAGATAGTGTGGGACGGAATGCACTAATGCTAGGGTGGTAGAACTTTGTAGTTTGCACAGGTGAGCTGAGCTGATATATGACCCATCTGATGGTGGATTCCGACGCTCTAATCATGAGATACGTAGCAAATTTAGAGTCCCAGACAAGGTTCTAAGTATCGATACAGCCTTATATGGCTTGTATCGGTACTTTTTTAAGGTTTTATTTATTTTTTAAAATCGGTCCAGAGGGATTAATTTAAGGCCTGGCTATCTTTTAAACCAGTGTTTGACTCAATGCAACCCCTGAAAGGGCGTATCAGAAACCCATCATCACGAAACATATTAGCTACGTATCGATACTTTTGAACCTTGGTCCCAGACTCACTCCATTTAACAATGGCTGAAGGCTCCTCAAAGTGAAGGCTCCACAGCACTACTTTTCAACATTCTAAAATAACAAGTAATTAAATTATTGGATCTAGCCATCATTAACAGAGCTCGCATATGATTAATCACTTTTTATTGACTAGTTGGAACCCGTGCGATCCACGGGCATTGTAAGGAAAATTGAGGGAAAATGAACCTTATAATAGGTAGAACGACTGATTATACATCTTGCTAATTATTATGGCCTAAGTCTATTTTGTTTCTTTCTTTACTTCCTTATCCCCATGTGACCATTGCCATTACAAGAGGAATTACTAAGGTGGCATTTGATAAATATGAAAAGTTAAAAAGATATTAAAAGGGTCTGAAATATGAAAAGAGACATAATTGTTTTTTGACTTTTTAGAGGCTCTGATTAAAGAAGGTTGTTTGTCTTGGATCAAACCTTCAGCATCTGAAATTCATTAATTTTACTATTTTACCTCTAAATTAGACTATTCGGTTGTAGTGGCGAGAAAAGAAGAAGAAATGGGAGAGAGAGAGAGGCCGAAACTTGTTGCCGCTAATTTGTCGGAGGAGTTGCAATAGTGAGAGAAGAAGAAAGGATGGAGGGAGAGAGAGAGAGAGAGGGTATTTTGGACATTCAGCCAGGTCTGAAACACATATGAACGTGTTCAACACCTAGCCCATGTCTTATTATTTTAGATCTGAAAATAATTTTCAGACCCAAATTCATATACACTTCCAAACACCTTTGACGTTTGAAAAACAATACTTTCAGACTTCAAAGGTCTTTAAAGTGTTATCAAACGTCACCTAAGAATGCAAAAGAAAAAGATTTAAAAAAATGAGGGAACTCTACTGGAAGGGAGGTCTAATAAAGAAGCTATGAAATCATTAGTCAAGCTAGAAATAAGTTGGACTACCAGCTTACTAATATAAAGCAAGAGAAGGGGAGTAAGTTAAGAAACAAACTAATTCATATAAAAAAAAAAGGCAGTAAGAATTAGCAGTTGTATTGATATGATGATTGGTGAAGTTGTTAGATATAAACCCTCTCATGAATCCTATAATAAACCTAATGACATCTCAATTCCCTTAGTTTTCTCTGTAAATCACCAGCAGAAAGCTGGCGTTTAGCCCCTTTATTGGTTTTGTTCTATGGGTAAATCAGAGTAGGATTTTCACCTGTAGTGGAGAAAACATGTAATAAATCCAAAGACAATTTAACCTGTAGTGGAGATTCATTAGCATATGCTTAAATACTTGGATTAATCCCAAAGTATGAACTTTGCCTGCCTATGCTGAAAACAAAGAAAAGTCCTCACCACTGTTCCCACTGCATCAAACTCTCCAAGTGGAATAGTCCTGACCACAGTTTTATCAATTATTAAAATTGTGCATTCCAACTGAACAACTAACTATATTACTGATACTTGTTGAATATGTCTAACATCTACTGCTGATACTTATTTAACTATATTTTCCAACTGATGAAATTGTATATTCCAATTGAACAACTCTAATACAGATACTTCAATTTGATGCAACTATGAAGACCTGATTACATGAAAGCCCTATCATAATGAAATCTTATAGTTTGTTTTGAAATAAACATAGATAAAAGATAGGTATAAGCATTGTTTCTTCACAAAAATAAGTATAGTAAATTATAAAACATATAATGTGTTTTGGGGATTTATAGGGTGGGGGAATTGCCACTAAAAAGCGCGTCCAGAAGTACCTACAATATGGTGAATATCAAATCAAACAACCTTGTATTTAGGAATAGCCATGGTAATAGTGCAGATATTGTATTAGTATCATGTACATCTCGGAGTAGTTGATCACTTGATCTAATTCAGGCCACAATGATCCTCGGTTGCAATAGAGATTAGGGAATAATATTTGAAGAAAATAATATATATAAAGCATAAAAGATTCATTAAAATACAGATCAACATAAATTACGAAATAAACTACACAGCCCCAAAATTTGCATGATGAAATAAAATGTAAGTTTAAGTTGCTTGGCTGAGAAAATAAATCACCTAGTGAAGCTTCTTAGTATTTGTTTGGTTCCATTTATGTTTTTCATTCAATGTTTGTACTTTATTTGTTGGTAAAACCGAGAAAAGTAATAATTACAATCATTTATGATAACTAGGCACCACTAGACTCTGGATCTCTTGTCCACGAGAATTCTGCCCACACCTATCCACAATACACTACCTCCCGTGAATTGGGAATATCTCCCCCTGCATGATATTATGTAAAGGACGAGACGTTCTCCATGTGTGGCTGCGATTAACGTGGGCAGGAGATCCGGACTCATGCCACTAGGTTTCACATCAACGTAACATTGAAAAAAATGTCTGATCGTTTGTGGAAACTTTAAAAAATAACTTCCACAAACGATTGGCATGCACAAAAACCAAAGTTCACATTTTTCATTCTCAATGCGTACGAAAGAGCAAGAGAAAGAAACTATTGAAGTGGCACTGACACCTATGTGACAACGTTTATTGAATAAATGCCCACATAACCAAACACCATGTTAATCAATGCTATGAGCTTCCTCATCAAACCTTGGTGAACCTTATAAAGCAAAAAATAAACAGCAAATTAAATCAAACAGGAAAAAAAAAATATGAAGTGACCAACTAACTCACCATAAAGCCCCCATCATGTAAGTTCCCATCTCCAAAAATTAACCCATTTCAACTCCAAAATGTTTGATTGTTTCACTTTTTTTACTCTTTTGTCTAGCCAATTTCCTTACTTGTTTGTAGCTCCATTGACAACCAATCTATCGTTTAGTTGAAATCTATAGTTTCAGTAAGTTCAAATACAATGAGAAAGATAAATTAGTAAACAATGTAAAGAAGGAAGAAGGAAAAAAGTTATAGCTAATGTTACATATAGAGAGAGAGAGAGAAAATGCACATTTCAACCAAGTATTGACTTTTTTATCCATTTTAATGGAGATGCAAAATCAGAAAATTAGCAAAGGTAATTTAAGAGAGATACTCTTACAAATCATGATACTTAGATTAAAGTTGCAAAAGCCATCGAAGATAAAGAATAATAATGAGAGACAAATCAGGAAAGGGAGACATGAAGGGAAGAAATTGTTTAATGCAATGATATAGAAAAGATATGATATGGAAAAAACAACCGATCAATAATTAATAAATAATTACAATAAACCGTTTACCCAAAAAAAAAAATACAAATTTAACTTAAAAACCAGGACCTCTTAAAATTCAGTCTTCATTTTCATTGAGAATTTACTCTCTCTCGCTCTCGCTCTCGCTCTCGCGCAGTGCGGCTCCTCTGCCTTTTCGCTTATCGCTTCCTTCACTGTTTGACTTCATTTTTGTTGGAAATCTAAAGCAGACTCTGTTTTCCGCTGTTCTTTGTTTCTCTTGATCCAGTTTATCCAAATTCAGAGATTTTTTTTCGGTCTTCTGATTCCACCTAAAAACGTAAAAGAAAGTATTAAATTTGTATAGAAAAGTAGCAAGATTGAGTTGCAGGTTAGGGATCATCGCCTGTTTGATCATCTTAGGTTCGCTTTTCCAGCTTTTAGTTCTAGCAGGAGAAATTAGAGGTTCACACTTCACTCTGATCTGGAACCTGTTGTTACCAGCTACATTCAGCTCCAGGTTTTGAGATTTCGTCCTCTTTTATTCATCCTTTTTGCCTTCTTGAATTAGTTAGTTCAATTAGGGCTTTCTTACTTCATTCCCGATCTAGCTGCATCTACTTGTACTAGAGAAATTGATTGTTTTCTCTCTCAAATTGGATTGTTTTATTGCTATAGAAGTGATATTCAGGCCTTCTGCTCTCTTCAGATCTCAGACTTGGAACTTTGAGCTGATGTACATTCCAAAAGATCTCAATATACGTGTTCTGTAAGCGAAGCTCGCTTGTGAAGTAAAGGTTGTATCCACCTTCTGATTTTGTTTAAGTACGAGTTATCTGAAGATTCTGGTTCTAGTTATTTCGGTTCGTCGAATTTGTGGGATGTTCCTCTTGATTTCTCGCTTTGGAAGATTTTAAGCTTTCACTTCTAAGATGCAACCTGATCAGCGGAAGAAGGTAAATGTAATTTTCGTTGTTTGTTTACTTATTTGTTTTTTCATTTTCTTTCTTTTTGAACATCTTTGATCCAATTAGATTGTTTTGACCATGGAGCCCTCTTCATGCTTTTATCATTATTGTTTCCAAGTTTTTTTGGTCCTTCCTTCGTTGCTTCCTCTTCTTTCAAGTTCACTTTTCCTTCGATACCGATTGGATTTGGTTCTTGTCTTCTCACTTCCTCCAGAAATCTTCAACCCCTTCCCCCTAAGTACCTTGAAACTTGCCAATTTTGTAATTTTAGCAGATCCGTGTTTTTATAATTTTTCTTCTTGGTGGCAACCTTTATTTGGTAAGTCAGGCCTGCAAGTTCCTCTGGTATTGGATTAAGCGAAACAATTCCTGTACAATTTCTTTTGGAAATAATCGGCATTGACTTTGTATAATAGTTACTTTTTATGTCAAAAATCAATGTCAGCTATCTACTGTACATAAGTCAAATTTTCTCCCGTCATCGTGCAAGGCGTAAGACAAATCTTTCCACCATATACAGTGCAAGGTTCCATATTGAAAACTAATTCAAAAGAATATCACCAGGATGTATTACTATGCAGCTTCCATATCACGACCATTCATTTTCTTTTGCATTGAATTGAATATGTAAATTCCGCTTAATCTTTTTAGCTTTTCTCTCTTAGGGTATGTATATTTATTTATTTATTTGTAATGTACTTCAATCAATGTTTCCAGTTTAGTTAGTTTGGAATTACAACTCTATATCTGTATTAGTTTCATATTGGTTATACTGAACTCCCACTGGTGGCGATCTATTTCCTGTTATGTTCTTTTATGGGTTCTGTCAAATCATCTATGGTATAAGCTGAGAGTGAGATATTGATGCCTGCCATGTCCTGTAATTTGGTGATGCAGGCATCTGCTGAGGTAGATTTTTTCACAGAGTATGGTGAGGGGAGCAGGTACAGAATAGAAGAAGTAATAGGTAAAGGGAGCTATGGTGTTGTTTGCTCCGCATATGATACTTACACTGGGGAGAAAGTTGCAATTAAGAAGATCAATGATATCTTTGAGCATGTCTCTGATGCTACACGCATTCTTCGTGAGATTAAGCTTCTTAGACTCCTCCGTCATCCTGATATTGTGGAAATTAAGCACATCCTGTTGCCTCCTTCAAGAAGGGAGTTCAAAGACATATATGTTGTTTTTGAGCTTATGGAATCTGATCTGCACCAGGTTATTAAAGCAAATGATGATTTGACACCAGAACATTTTCAGTTCTTTCTTTATCAGCTTCTTCGAGGCTTGAAGTACATACACACAGGTTATTTAGAACTACCAATTTGTCTGTTCGTTCAGTTATTTCAAAACTGAGCTAATGCCTTATGAAATATAGCATGATTAATTCCTTCTTTCTCCTTTTTCTTAATTAATAGTTCACAATTCTGTAATTATTTTGCAGCTAATGTTTTTCATCGAGACCTAAAACCAAAAAACATCTTAGCAAATGCTGACTGCAAGCTTAAGATTTGTGATTTTGGTCTTGCAAGGGTGGCTTTCAATGATGCACCTACAGCCATATTTTGGACAGTAAGTTTCTTGCCAATCAAAGGCAGTATGCACCTTAATTTTTGTTCTCGATGCTTACTTCATTTTGGTCTGTTCTCTGTAAAACATGCACTTACAGGATTATGTTGCAACAAGATGGTATAGAGCTCCAGAATTGTGTGGATCCTTCTTTTCAAAGGTGCATGAGAAGTTCCAAGTTTGCCATTTCTTGGAAGTACTTTGCTATGACCATCTTATTATCATGATACTTATTTTGTTTGAATGCTGGTAATTTGTTATCGACTTTTCTATAATTTCTATTTATTTTTTATTCCAGGGAAGTTTTGGAAGGCTTTGTGTTCAGTATGTTCATATTACACCCACTGCCTTTGCTTTAATTGGAATATGCCTTTCATGTGCTTAGCATATCAAGCCTTGGTGCTTGTGTCACTGCAATGTTTTGCAATATCTCACTACATTTGTCATTCTTATTTATTTTACCTTTTTAATCTGGATGTATAATGGCAGGTGAACTGTCAGTATTCCACCTTCCTAGGAAAAGGTTAATGTCTTATCTAAGTGTGTTCTAGGGACAACTTGTATGGTCTATGGTGATATACTTCTCCCTATTTTTTTATTCTCCTTGAGTAGTCTTTTCTTTTCCACACGTGCTTACATGTGTGCACACAAACAAAAGATAAAAAGGGAGAACATTTTCTTGTGTACTAAGAAATTACAAATAGAAAACAGTATTTTTTTTATTATTTTTTGTGAACAGAGTCAAAGACGGTCCTACAGGTATGTCTAGCTAAAGTTACAACATTGAATAAAATTTTACAGGAACCGGGGTGTGTAGTGATTAAATTTCCTTTTCCTCTCTGTAGTTCTTTTCTTCCTTCTCTGCTAAAATTCTCCACAACTGATATATACACTATCAGCTAACTGGATTATATGTGGACTTTTTTCCTATTCTAGAATTCCCATATTGGATAAGTTGTACAGGTATCGAGATGTATTATACCTGGATATCTGTACATTCCTAGAATACCAGTGATAAGCACAATATGTAACTAATACCTGATATGACACCAAATACTGCATCAAAACTTATAGATATACTCTATCATCTACACTTTTAAAATGTGTAAAGTGGTATGCTTTAATAAATTATACTATAGGTATACATTTTAATTAAATTTGGCAGGACATACATATTGAGAACTGAAACATAGCTACAAAAATTAGATATAGAAGCATGATAAGGTGGACCTTGGCACAATGGTTAGGTTGCTCCATTGTGACCTGGGTGACCAGTGTTTTAAATCTTGGAAACAGCCTCGCTGTATGTGCAGGGGTAAGGCTGTGTACATCTGTCCCTCCCCAGACTCCCCATTGGTGGGAGCCTCGTGCACTGGGCTAAGCATGATATAAGCTTATTATATGAGATACCTGTACCTTTATTTCTGTCCTGGATCTTAGGAAATAAAGAGTCAATTCCCTGTTTCCCATATCCATGTCTGTCAGTATCCATACCTGCACATCATAATGGGGTTGTAGATCTTACCAGAAATCCTATAAGTCAATAGTTTATGTTCGGGAGCAACTAGGTAAATGAAACACCATGAAATGGCTTTTATTTTATTGCCACAATAGTACATGTATGAACTCCTGAGAAAGGGATGGCATATTTGTAGTTTATGGAAAGTGAGAAGGCTTGCATCCATAGAGATTGGGGCTTTCTTGATTGCATGATGGGAAGACTGATATTTGGATAGTAGTAGAGAATATTATAGTGTTCCAACTTTTTATGTCATGCTTCTCAATGATGAAGTATTACACATTGCTTTTTGCAGCTTCAAAGTAAGATACTATTTCATGTTACTGTCTAGTGACTGGCTGATGCTTTTTTAGTCGTCCCAAGCACATAATACATGTTTAATGGAAAGGGATTATGATGCCCATATTCCTTCTTTAGTTCTTCTGATAATGTGCTGTCATCTTCCTTACCTTTTCTTCTCTATTTATTCTTTCTCTTTCAAATGGGTGAACTTGGTGGCTACTATGTTAGTAGATTGATGACCTTGAGGTTGTTACAGGATAGTAAGATAACCTTTTAAACAGTATGGACCATAGTGATAATTTTTTTTAATCTTTTTAAGTTTTTATTGATCAGTAACATGAATAAGAGCTTATTGATGATGACCTAATAGTAAGCACGAAGTACACACCCTGGACCCAACAATACAGCCCAACTGACCATCGGAAGCTGCAAAAACGGGGGCAGTAACCTGGAATGGTCATGCCCTAATACGACTATACAGGGAGCTTCTCTCATCCCTCTAGTTATCAAGGAAGTTGTCTGTTCTTAGTATCTATCTGAATGAGTTGTTAATACTTAATTCTCAAAGCAAACTGTCTGCCTCCCTTCTGAAGTGACTTAGAAACCAAGCTGAATATGAGGGCATCTAACAGGCCACCACTTTATAATCTCCCTCATCCTCAACTCTCTCCAGATCACTTTCAAAATCCATAGTAGGACCTTTTTTGTTTTGCTAGATGCAGTAGGGCCATGAGCTACTGCCTCATACAGTTCCTTCCCCTTATTTTCCCTGATAATACCGCTATGATTGGTGAAACTTAAACATGTTCCATCATCCGTGTCAACTTCAAACCATATAAAACAAATTTTCTGGTGAAGCTCTCTTTGTACAAGTACCCTCCATAAGACTATTTGTATTTAAGTATGGCTCTGACTTTTAAACTCTGAATTTCTTTGTGACAGCATTTCAAGATTTTATGGATTTGGAACATTCAATTGAACATAAATGTCTGATTAGTGTTTGTTGAAACCTCACTGTCTTTGTGTTGAATTCAATGACTTGTTAGAGATTACTAGCTTCTAGCAAAACCACTGATGCTAGAAAGCTTTCCATTTTTAGGTATTGGTAAAAACCAATGCACAATTAAGTTAAATAGCACAAATTGTTGTATGGATGTAGTCCTGATTGTGCATGCAGCAATTCTTTGTTTTGTACTTTCTTCACTTCATGAAAGACTCATTTTCTCTCTGTAAATGTTGCAGTACACACCGGCAATAGATATTTGGAGCATTGGATGCATCTTTGCTGAAATTTTAACAGGGAAACCTCTCTTTCCTGGAAAAAATGTGGTCCACCAGTTGGACTTGATCACAGATCTATTGGGAACACCTTCTCCTGAAGCCATTGCCAGGGTCAATTTCCTGTCATGCAACTTGATGTGGTTGCAAATGATATTTTTTGTTTATTTATTAATCATTTACTACGTGAGTTATTTTGGTTTATTTTCCATGTACAGGTACGTAATGAGAAGGCACGCAGATATTTAAGCAGCATGCGCAAAAAAAAGCCTATACCTTTCTCCCAAAAATTCCCAAATGCAGATCCTCTTGCTCTTCGTTTGTTGGAAAGGATGTTAGCATTTGAACCCAAAGACCGACCCACTGCTGAGGAGGTACTGTAGATATGTTTCGTTTTGTCTATTTTAGTTGCATAACATGTGTGCTCTAACAGAAGAAATTTGTACTGCAAGGTATCAGGCTTTAGCAGATCCCTATTTTAGAGGCTTGGCCAAGGTTGAGAGGGAACCTTCTGCTCAACCTGTAACCAAGATGGAGTTTGAGTTTGAGAGGAGGAGGATAACAAAGGAGGATGTACGAGAGCTCATTTACAGGGAGATTCTTGAGTACCATCCTAAGATGCTGAAAGAGTTTCTGGAGGGAACTGAATCAACTGGTTTTATGTATCCAAGGTATTGATGCCCTACATATCTAAATTTAGATATTGGACTTAAAAGATCTTGATATGTTAAGTTAGTCCAATGAAATTCATGACATTTACATAATTCCCGTTTGGTCACCTTTTTCATATACATATACATCCATTACCTCTCATTTTCTTTGGGTTAGATTCCCTAGATTGTTTATCTGTTCGTTAGTTTATAAGCAATAACATGAATCTAAACAACTCTGCAGCTTTCTTTAAATAAGAAACTTAAAACCGAAAACACTAAAGCTATCCCAGCAGAGGATTGCACATAAGCTGGGGAAAAAAATCAAATAACCAAGTCAGGCCATTAAACTTGGACTGGGCTTTAACTTGTGAAAATCAAATAACCAGGCTTTTAATGATTATATCAACCGTGGCCCAGCTAATGTGGTCTGCAGGGGTGTCGCTCCATCTGGGTTGGCTCAGTTTAAGATCAATTTTAAATTTTTAACCCAACCCAAGGTGAGAAGCCCTCAACCCTAATCCTAACCCAACTCATGCATCAACCTGAATCACCCAACTCAAAATGTAACCTAAGCCTAAAATTAAAAAAAAAAGAAAAGAAATCGTAACCAAACCCTATCAACCTGATTTCAAACATTTTTATGGAAAGTTACAAAATAGACTTGGATGTAGAAGTCGAAAACAATTATATACCCAATTGGGAGACATTCAAACAAGCTTCTGAAAAATTAAATCATCAACACCCAACTTTTTTCTAAGAGCTAAAATAACTATTATATACTCCATTGGGGAAAGATCAATATCCAAGAAACAGGTTTGCACGTAGGAATGGCCGGGGTAGGGTGGGACAAATTCAGGGGTCCCCATTCCCCACGGGGACGGGGATGGGGCTGGGATTTTCAGCCCCACCAGGGTAATGGGTGGGGACAGGGTGCACCTTGTCATCCCATTGCCCCATTGGCATTCCCAGGCCTGCACCCTGTTGTCCTTATGGAAGAGGACTACTTAATCCACCTTGATGTCATATTGGGTTGGCATTTTCCAACACTAATTCTAACTCAATGTTCAGCCCAATCTAACCCTGTTTTTCATGGATGTGTGTTCAGGCTGGTCTGGCCCAAGCTGCATCCCTAGCAGTCTGTGCTTCATTCAGTACAGATTTGGCCAGCACCTGTAGATGATATTTCCAATCATGGAGTGTATACAACATGAAGGGCAACTCCCACAATTATAAAATCTGAATCTTCAAACTGAAAAAATAGTATGTCAGCTGAAGTGATGTAATTCTTATTTTAAGATTTCTTTTGGAAAAAGTTACCGAAGCCCAAATTCTCAAATCTTTTTCACAACTGAAACCTGAACTGGTGATTTCATCTTATAAAACACTAAGCTAAGATACTCAAATCTTAACTTCTTCATTAAATTCCTAAACAACCAATGCTTACATTTACATCATTTGTACAAGACTCCAGATAGCTGGGACAGACATTGGGCAATGGCCTTTTAAACAAGAATATCTATTTTTCTGCTTAACCACCAATTTTGAGTCATTTCATTAGCCTTCTAAAACAGTGGACTTCCTAGATAAATTCTTTACCAGAACTCTTGATCATACTATTGTTGTTACCATTATTTACAGTGCTGTTGACCAATTTAAGAAGCAATTTGCATACCTTGAGGAGCATTATGGAAATGGTGCAACAGTTGCTCCACCTGAGAGGCAGCATGCATCATTACCCAGGTAGATAGATAATGTCATTCTTCTCCATCTCTTTGCTAGGGTATCATCTTGGTTACTGATGGAAATATGGATGCAGACCTTGTGTATTATACTCAGACAATACAGCACAAAGTTCAGCAGAAGTTACTGGGGATCTCTCCAAATGTAGCATCAAGGAAGTTGAGAAGACACAACCAGACAGGGGTTGTGGGATTCCTACAACAAGGGTTCCTCTACAAGTACCTCAGAGACTCCAAGGTGAAATCAACTCCTTTTCTAATGTTCTCCACAATGTCTTACCGCACTATGTAGACAATCAGTTATTTCTTCATTTTATGTTTCCTTTGTTTTATCTTTTCCATCTTTACGTTAATCCCTTCCTGGAGGTTTTGCCATGATTTTCTCCAAAGAAATGTTTCTGTTCTAGCTTTTTTTTTTAAAAAACTTCACAATCTGTTCATTGTAATCTTCACTATAGTAATAAGAACAGAGCTATGCTATTGTTATTGTCTTTTTTTGGCTGTTTGAGACTGTTAATTAGACCCAAGATAGTGAGTTAAACATTGTTTTCGCTCTAATGATAACGAATGGAGATTGACCTTCAGCTGAGTGAGAATGGGTAGAGCCCTATAGAAACACAAGAAAAGCCTTTCTAAAGGGCAACCCAGTGCATGATGCTCATGCCAACACGGGGTCTGGGGAGGGACACATGTACGTAGCCTTACTCCTGCACATACAGAGAGGCTGTTTCCAAGATTTGAACCCTGGTCACCCAGGTTGCACTGGAGCAACCCAACCGTTGTGCCTAGACCCACCCTCAAGAAAAGCCTTTCTGCTATGCTTGAATTGAAATATGCCATCTTTTTTACTTACTCTTCAAAGGAACATATGATAATGGTTTGTGTGAGTCAACAAATGCTCATCCAAATCATGCCTTTTAAAGGAAAGAAAGCAACTAAGTATGCAATGACTTTCACCACTTAATGTGCTTTGTAAATGCAATACTTTAATTCGTATCTAAGATGAAGCTCAGCTATTCTTAGTCAGACTCAACCAATCTATAATCAATTTTAGACATGGATCTAGGTTGAGAGTTTAAACTCGTGTGCGCAAAGAAGCCTATGTGTGTATATTTTCGATGATCTCACTAGATCATGATGGGATGTATTACATAAGGGCCATATGCCCCTATGTTACTGGAAATATTCTATTTGCTGCCTTGTGGACTCTTGGAGCTCTCTTTGGACTCTTGGAAATAATAAAATAAATTTACTGATTGAAGTACTGGAAAATAAAGGTATAAATAAGCTAGCCAAGGTGAATTGTACCAAGTGATTTTATACCAGTGATAATATTGCATATTTTTGAACTTAAGCATATTTGATAACCAGTATTTTTGTTATAGTAGGTGCGAAGCCTGGGAAAGTTGTTGGCTCAGTGTTGCGGTACAATAACTGTGGAGTAGCGGCAGCAACAGAGGCTCTTGAGCAGCGAAGAATGGCCAGAAACACTGCCGTCACAGCTCAGTGTGCTCCTAGTTGTTCATATCCAAGAAGGAACCCTGGCTGTAAAAATGAGAGTGGAGAAAGTGAAGGACTTGAAGGATCCAATTCGGTGCAACCAAAGCCACAGTTCCTTGCAAGGAAAGTCGCTGCAGCTCAGGGTGGGCCTGGAAGTAACTGGTATTGATTACATGAGGCGTCTTCAGTGGGTAGTCAGCAATATTTCTTCTGCTCTACATCGAGTCATATCAGACAGCAACAGGAACATAGCTCGGCACGAATCATGGTTTCTAATAGAACAAAGAATGTGCTATAAATTGCTGATAATGCAGTGCACCATGAATTCCATATTTAACAGTGTCTCAGCGGCAGAGCTTGCACAATGGTGGCAGTTCTACCTTACTGTTGGGGATGATGGTTGTTAGTTCCGTTGTGCGAATTACTGAGTGAAGTAGATAAGATATGGATGGATTGGCCATGACCTGATTGCTGCTCAGTCAAAATCAAAGCCCAAAATAGCATTTATCAATTTCATACGAACGATACAGGGAGGAGATACTGTTATTTTAACCCCTATTAACTTACTCTTTCATTTTCACCATCTCCATTCTCCAGATTGCAATGCCAAAGGAGCCATGACCCATGAAGTCCATCTCTCTCTCTCTCTCTCTCTCCCTCTCCTCTTATGAATGTTCCCCTTCACAATAATTATGTGGACTCTGCATCTTTGAAAATATGGTCATTTGCAAAAATATTTTTTTCAGTTGACATTTGAATATCATAGTATTGAATATAAAGCCATTCCAATGTTTTGTACTCTATATTCAGTTTCTGGCTTTATGCGTTGATTTAGCCACCGCCATTTGCTTCTTATTTACTAGCCCTCGATGCCTAACACTTGTTGGATACCCAGCGAATCAGGGCCTACCGTGACTGCTTAGCAGCATAAGCGTTGCATTAGAGAGTTGACATTTAGATCTAACAGGCACCAACATCAACGATTCTCTCATTGATTAAAGTGAGAAACTAAAACAGAGATCAGATCTAACAGGCACCAACATCATCAGCATATTACTACTAGTAATATAAAATGGTAAAAAAGTTGTAAAAGGACAAGATCCAAAGACATGATATCTGAAAAGTAGCCACAGTTTGCCACCCCCTCATCAAATCATTCATGCAAACTCCCTTAAAATCCTGTCACTAGTGCCCAATGTGCCACCCTAATCATTGTTAACTCTAACACCTCTTCAATAGACTTTCAATTTTCCTCAAACAGTCTTGCATTTCTTTCACCACACAACCCCCACAAAATTGCTCCTCTGATTCCCCACTCTTCAACCACAACACACGCACACACACGAGGGTGATTCTAGGGTTTTCTTCTCTCTCTCTCTCTCTCTCTCCCCCCCTCCCCTTCCAGTTCCTCCTTCTAGCCTTCTATTACTGTTGTTCATTGATTTGGTACTAACTAAATTAGGTTTTGTCATTTTCGTTCATTGACAGTAGTCTTGGCTTTTATGAATTCATTGTTTCCGGTTGTTGTTTAGTCATGTTTCAAGTTTTGATGGTTATTAGGTCAGTTGGTAGAGTTCCTTTCACTTTCTGTATGCAGGGACAATTAAACAAATACTGTGTACTGTGCTCCATCCCATACATTGAAGGCTAAGAATAGTTCTTTGTGTCTAGTTTCAAAACAATTATTTCTCCACAATCCTTTCCAGGTGTTGGCCATATTATACATAGATATTTGGTCTCCAGAAATCTTCACTTTCTTACACTAGAATGAATAGTTCGACCCCTAGATTTCTAATCTCTCTTATCCAATATTTGTCCTCACATTTTCCAATGAAATACTAGCCTTAAAACCCTAAATTTTTCGAATTTTTCATAGATTTTTTTCTTATGTTTTGTCACGTTTCTGCATCACACTTTCTATTAAAGCAACACCGAAAAGAACTAAGAGTCACATTTAGGCAGTGACAAATAACTTCCATAAATTTTTCTTGGAGCAAATCCACTTCCATAGCCAAATCTGCAGAAGCATCTTCTATTATCAAGGAGTTTGTACTTGTTTCAATGGTCTTCTGTGTAATTTCTGGATTCTGCATATATGTTGATTTATGTCTTCCTGTCTCCTGAGTTATCTACACATTCTGCGGATGATTTGGCAGTAGGATTGGAAATGAAGATATTCTTGTCCAAAGGCAAAAAATGAAACCATAAACCGGAATGGGAATGGCATTCCCTGGGAGGGGGTCGGGAATGGCCATTCCCCCATACGGGGGTTCCAATTCCACCTAGAATGGGAATCTCATTTCCATTCCAGTCAACCAAACACTTGGAATGGGAATGGGCCATTCCGATTCCAATTCCAAACTCCCATTCCCTCGAATCAGACAGACCCTTAGAATTACAATTTTCAACCACTGCATTTAATCAATTCTCCTGAAGGAGGCATCAATAGGCAATAATCGAAAAAAGAAAGAAAAGACAAACTAAGGCTGCGTTTGGAAACAATGCAAATAGAGTGTAAATCCTAGTTCAGGGTAAATTTACACTCTGGTTCACTTTTGCCTCTGGTTGGCAACATTACATTTATGCATTGACAAATGACAGAAAACACAATTTCCAATACATATTTACATTGATAATAAGATGTAAAAGTACATCAATAAAAAAGGAAGTAAATTTGCATTTAAGTGGGTTTTTGATAAAAAAGACATGTTTTATTGGAATTCGTATTTACATCCATTACAGCTAAAAATTTATTTGGTGAGAATGTAAATTTGTCAATGCAAAATTAACCCAATTTTACAATTTATGTGAACCGTTTTACACTACATATTTGCATCGTTTCCAAATGCAGCCTAAAGGAAAAAGAGGATTTTGGTTTGGAGACATTAAAGCAACATCAAAATAAACAGGAATTACTAAAAATTTTCTTTAAGAACCTAGATAACACCCTAATTGTCTTCCTGACATGTTAGCTAGCAATCAATGTATTCGCAAAGAGATGCATGTATAAGCATTGTTTTGTCTTCTCCCCCGTCAAACTCATTTACAAAACTTAAGTGTTAATAAGAAATTTATCATTATTTTTATATTTTTTAAGGATATCCTAGATTAATATTTAATATGTATACCTGTTGACACTTACATTCAGGAGAAGAGCAATTTGCAGAGAACATGGTTCATAGAAAGTCACAAAGCCAACTGCAATTGGTCTTCACTTCTGAATTAGCCATCAGATATATAGCAAAAGCTTTGATTGGGCAAAAAGAGCAGTATAATCACCTGTATGGTTAGATCCAAAGCACCAATAGATCATAGCTTCTTTTACAGCTTGCTTCCCAATCCTACCTTTGCTTTCCATGGTTACTCTTTATGCACTAATACATTGTTGGCTTTAGCCACCTACACAAGCACACTACATTTTTGTTTTATCCTCTAAATTGGATTGTACCTTCAAGAAACAAACCCAAAGAGGCCTGCCTGAATCACAACCAACACGATTTGTTTAGGGCCTTAACATTTGATTGGGTTGGACCTACATACACTTGCACTATGGCCTCTTTCGTTTTCCAAGAAGTAGGGGAAGATAAGTTGATATGTCCCATCGGAAAAAAAAAAAACTCACATTTGTTTTTCGGTATTAGTGAGTCCTCCAAAAAGGAACAATTCTAGAGCGGCTCATTTACCCGAGGAAGTTACAATCTCCTCAGACTTGGGGTAAATTACTACCCATATGTGCTGTTATCCAAAAATGTTTCAAACACTTGCCCAGATAAGTGCACTTACCCTACCTTAACGTGAATGAAGCCTACATGGCCCTAAACAATGAGGAAAAAGGAAAGCTTGCTGATTATCGATATTTCCCAAAACCTGATCTTTCCAGAAGTGGTGTCAAGTACCCATATGAAGATCTATATTGGAAGATCGGGTACATATCCTATCGTTGCCTCTTACTAGTATAACTTCAATCTGGAATTGTATTTGCTATTACAGTGTAGATGCAGGTAAGGAAACCCTAAAAAAGAAAATCGTGGGAACAAAACATACTCTATATAGACAGACTATAGTTAAGAATGCATAGCCTTGGCCTCTCAAGGCCAGAAATAAATACATTCCATTTGGCCAAGGAACCCTTGTAGGGTTCCATTGATGACATTTGACCTCCACTACTTCAACTAGCGGAACCACTAAAAAGCCTATAAAGGATAGAAGCCTCTCGAATATTTAAACGAACTCGAGTAAAAACATCTTGGGGGAAAACTCTTTTACTGGTTTGCTCCACAACCCAGACTCCAGATCACTGGGTAAACTTTTTTTTTGCTGGTTTAAACTTTAAAACAAAACAAAGGGATGCGCAAGACTTCCATACATATGCTTCGGTCCATTAGTAAGTGAGATCGCAGAACCATGGCAACAAAACAAAACAAGAGTTGGTGCAAAGAGGAGTTTTTAACAGTAGAACCATGGCATGGCAACAAAACAAACTACCCACGAAAACCTTGGCATTACAAGACAACCATGGCGCTACATGAACCATTAATTTACATCTCATACAGAATGAGAAACAATCGAAAAATGCCTTGGTATTCCTAGCAAACTTTTCTTTCACTTTCCTGGCTAGTGGCTACATTGAGAATGTGATTGTTGTTATTGGTTCTATGTTCTTTGCTTCACCCGCCTTCCATTGACATCACTGCCATCAAGAATTGCTTCATTCCCATACCTGCAGACAATGACGGAGTGTTCACCAACCCTGGCTACATATTCCAATAGCTCGGTCAGAACAGAGGGGCAACTTTCCTTCAAGTATTCAAACCCATCCGTTTGCATCACAGCTGCAAACAACACAACGATTCAACTTTTTAGCCAAACTGCCACTGTGCCACATTCCAAGAGAATTAGCAAAAGCCAAGAAAAATCATATCTTAAAAAAATAAAACACAGAAAAAAACCGGCTATTAATTTCCAATTCTACTACTTTAAATCAGTGCAAATGAAGTTGAAGAGTAGAACTGTACAATGATAAAACCGAACCGTGTAATCAATCCCAAATAGTAGAGATAAGGCCTTGTAGAGTTGAGTAGAATTGAGTAGAATTGAGTACCATCTGAGCATGCTTTGGTACTAGTACTAATTGGACACTGTATCTTGGAGAGTAGCCCTAGCACTTGGCTAACCAACTCAGACTGCACATTCAACTCTTTATTTATTTATTTTCTCCAAATTACAGGTGCTACCTCTATTACCATGTATTTGGACATTTAGATCTAGAGAGTGAAGATAGAAAGCAAACAAACAACCATATTTACCTCTCAGGTTTTCAGGCTGTGCAACAAATTTGAGACACACAGCTTTAAGTTGGAAACAGTGGTGTTGCTCTGCCAAGGCTAACGTAGTTGCTACAGTGTTGATGGCAACATCTTCACAGAGCTTGGCTTCACAAAGTAATCTGAGCCTTTCAAGTCCATATCGGTCTGCTGCTGCAAGCAGATGCTGCCCCATCAGTGTGGATGCCCATTTTGAGTTCAAACCAGTGAATTCTTGCATGTCTGGTATGTCGTCCCAGTATATGAAATGGAGTAACGCCTACAAAATGCATAGCCATGAAAGAGAGAAAAGTTAGACTCCTATTGTACTCCCTTTCAACTATAAAGGAGTCTACTTCAACATCCCAACCAACCACCAAAATTAATGATAAGAAAATGAAGTTACTAGGCCTTGAAGAATCCAAGTGATAATGTTTTTGATAAAGTCATCATACCAGTAACGACATATTAAAAGCCTAGTATAGGAAATTCTGAAGAAATATTGGGAAAAAAAGCATCACCAAGCTTTTCCTCTCGATATACTTAAACCACCTTTTACCTAGTTGTTTCTTTCTCGGGGTGGTTTACCTTGACAAGTTATAGAAAGGGAAGTGAATCAAGGCTTCCTCCTTGTTATCAGATTTAGCTCAACCAAAAAATATTTTACAAATACAGCACTGGAGGGACTTCAATTATCTCTGTCCTAGATCAACCACAGTCATATAAGAGAGAAAGAGAAAAGGATTTAAAGACAGGAAGGATGAAGGAAGAGGAATGGGTCTGGACAACAAGGAGAGGAAATAGTGGCTATCCAAATAATTCAATAAATTGGATTGGGTCAGGAAGACAAAAATAAATAGATCTATCATCTTCACCACCTAAGACCTTGGCAATTTTGTTTTTTTCCCTCATAGACCAGGAGAAAATATTGACATGCCATCATGGGCTTTGTCCACCCAAATAGAAAAGAAATGAATTTATACAGTCACGGTATTTGAAAAGACAGTAATAGATATCTAATAAAATGATGCAAACCAACAATGGTAGAAACTTGACCAAGTTGAAGAAAGCCTTGATAACCAGTAGCAGCACTTGGTGGCCGAACCAAGAGATCGCAGAGCCAGAGCTGGAACAACTAAAATTTGTGAGCAAGAGCAGATCCTTAGGAGAAGAATCCAGCTATAAACTGGTGGATATGTAAGCATCTTCTATGGCACCACCACCACAACTCACCTAAAAATAACCAACTCAGCCAACTTCCCTATGGGCCCCTAAAATAAATACGAGGAACAAACCTCATAAAAACAAACAACAATTTCCAAACCAAAATTGCACAGAAAAAGGACAGGAAATGTAAAGACACGAAGAACATGAACTTCATTTTAAGTTATAATGTCCATGTTACGGAGATAACTTAAGGCAAAGAGTATATATTGTGTATGGTCAGCTGCATCAAAGAAAAAGGTGTTTCACTCTTCCAAAATAGTCATTTCCCATGATATAGAAAATGCAAACCAGCTCTCCTGCCAAGAATTAAATAAAAATGACATCCAAACTAGAATGCTTACAATTTGCAAAGAATAGAAGGCAAACAAAATAAACAAAGAGAAACGTCATGATGACTACATATCCAATCAGCAAGTCACGTACATAATTGTCAAGGCGACGCCTAGGCGACAAGGCACCCTTGGAGGCTCGCCTCACCCAGTCGCCAAGAAGTTTTGTATATTGTCTTATAAAATACTTTTATATTGTTACTTTTTTGAGATTATAATTATAAAATAGACATTATTAAACAAAAATATTCATTTTTTGTGTTTATAAACTAATTTCTTTTTATTATTTTCTTATTTGTTAGGGTTTAATCAACACAAAGAATTGCTAACTGCTGTGTTGAACCCGCAAAGACTTCAGAATCTGAACCAATAAGGGAAAAACTTAAAGTTTTGTCTAATCAACACATTCTTCAGAATTGCTAACTGCTGTGTTGAACCCGCAAAGACTTCAGAATCTGAACCAATAAGGGAAAAACTTAAAAGTTTTGTCTAATCAACACTTTTCCTATAACAAAAATAGGGGTTCAGTCCCCATATTTTTTGAATTTTCTTTTCTTTCTTCTTTTTCTTCTCATAAATATGTTGATTTTCTAGACTTATAGAAAATTATGGACAATTATTAAGGAAAGATGGTTATGGAACCTAGGGAACTACCTAGGATATGTATTTTTTACTTAAAAAAATCCATCGCCTAGGCGCCTAGGCACCCCCTGTCGCCTAGCCTCACCTTGGCGCCTTGAAAACTATGGTCACGTAGCTTGCCGTGCTACATGATGATGAAAACTATGGTCACGTACCCCCTGTCGCCTAGCCTCACCTAGCCTCACAGGGAGTGTCACCAATCTAGTGCTACATGATGAAAACTTGGAACATGGATCCCATAGCTTGCCGTGTCTATTCATAGGATCAGGACCCCTTATTAAAAATGGTACCATCTGCTCAACTGCCTATGCAAAAATTAGGGGTCCAACTTGGGCAGGGTCAGGTAGAGTATGTATCAAATTTTGAAAGAACCTGGCCCTTTTGAGCTGATTTCTGGTCCAATAAAAGACTCATCAGTTGGTGGGTCTCCTACCATCTCAGTATGGAAACAAGTAGAAAGTCATATGGCCCCAAACCAACCTTTTGTTCCAGGGGTCCGAGACCAAAGCCTCTGCAACAAAAGACACCAAGACACACACTTATATAATAGGCCCTAACAGTGTGCAAACTGGACTCCTGTCTCAAGAATTTAAATCCAATAACAAATTCCCCCTAAATTGGCACACAAAAATTGGATAATCAAAGTGCCACAAGTCCACAAGAATATGGTATATAGAATAACTGGGGAAAACACAAGCCATTTCAAGAGAAGGATAAGCACATTAGCAATTTATCTGAAAAACTAGTGAATGATAAAGAAGTTAGCATTTTATGTGCACACCAAATGATAAAGAAGTTCTTGAGAACTATGGAAGATTTTAAGAAAAGAGTCAAAATATCATTCAACTATTGTTCTATAGTGTTCAAGTAATCATGAGACAGGTGAAATAAATGATGATACATAAATAATTTATATTAAATAAGAAAATTTTAAAAGGAAAAACATCATTTCTCATATATATCCTAGCTTAAGTTTTACAGTTGTAGAGGTATCCAATTTTACTACAAAACCAAAATAAATAATAAAAGGTGAAAAACATGATGAGAAAGCTTCGAAACCTGAAAAATTCACCCATGTCTTAGGTTGGGTTTGGGTTGGCCCTTAACCCAACACATCCCATCCAATTTACAACCCTAGTTGGGATTCACAGTGATTTAAGAAAGAGTAGGCATAGGAGGTGTCTTCAGGAACCATTTAGGAATGGTGGTGGCTATGTATTCAGGGCCTATTGGTATTGGTGAGTCAGTTAGAGCTGAAATAATGGCACTGTTGCAAGGATTGAGGTCAGCAAAACAGCACTTCCAAGAATTGGAAGTAGAAAGGGATTCAAGATTGGTCATATCTTGGACAGGGAAAATTAATTTAGCACCTTGGAGTCGTATGCATGCCTTGTGGGAGATAAGTTACCTATCAAGGGAACTCAATTCCACCTTTAGCTGGGTTACAATAACTGCAAATGGAACTTAATTTAATGAATTTCTTTTGCTGATAAAAAAAAGGAGGAAAGATTAGGGGAAGTGAGAGGTTACAAACATTGACCATTGGAGAGAGTTGAGAAGGATTTTGTTAGAGTATTAAGAATTGAGAGGGTTTTATTGTGATAATTTAAAAATAAATAAATAAACATTTTGTGCTTTCACACCTGCACTCATTTTGCAATTCTAGTTATTCAACATAAAAAAATAAAATGGAATATTAGCAAGGATAATAAAGCTACATTTCCTACCAAAACTTATTGCATTTATAATATGACTAATACCAATGCTAACGTAATATTGTGAAATGAATAGAAAGCACAAAATGGTGCATGAGTATACACGTCCCACGACCATGAGAGAGAAGTATAAACATTCAGAAAGAGTATAAAACAAAAAAAAGCTCTGCTACACCAGGAAAATACATTGGATGACAATGATAAAAGAAGACGGAAAAATTCATCTGAAGATGGAAATCAGAAATGGATTATCAGAAAAAAAGAGTTGGTATCAGTAAAGCAGTGGCTGTTTTATTCAACTCATACATAACGTGATGATTGTGTCATTGCAACACAAAACCTGCTTCACAAGTCACAACTATAATGTTGTCTTAACAAGCAAGTGGGCAACCAAGACATTTATGTACAGATGCATTAAGTCAAAAAATGACCAGAACCAAACAATGAGCTACAAGTATTTGAACAACCTTAAAAGCTGGAGCCTCCATGTCTTCAACCTTTATGCATTCGGTATTTCGATCCTTCATTGGGCCAAAAAGCTGTGCCCTAAAGACAGGTGAACGAGCTGCAAGCACCAACTTGTGAGCAGAAAAAATCTCTCCATCAACTTCAAAATTTACATCGGTTCCCCTTCCACTTTCCAGGAGATGCCCAAAATGCTGTCCAATATTAGAAGATGGGACTGGTATTGAGTAGATCTTGGGTCCCTCTGTGTGTGACCTAACAACACCAACGCTACAATGAACAGAGAGACAATCATCTTTAAGGTAATCTGATGTCTCGAGAGCAGTTCTTTTGAAGAAACGTTTATAGCCCCTGCAGTATCCAACAATCACATCCGTTACCTTATGTCTATCAGCCATATCCAGTTCAGTTCATTAACCTTGCAAACGTTGTGATTTATTAACCTATTAATGATCTTGGGAATGTTACATGATACCGCAGAAACTTAGTAGCATATACATAAGTTTTGCATATTATAACATCTTGTTATCTTCCTTCAAAACAAAAGTTTAGCATATTATCCTGGATCATTTCATGAAAACGCATCATAGAGAAGAATCCTCCATAGTCAATCATAGCAAAAAGGGGGGAAATTCTGAGGCCCATAATGCAATATCAAGGATTTATGGCCTAACAGAAGTATAGCTAAATATTCCTACCATATGATAGTACAAGGAAATTAAGTTTCCAAATAGAACTCAGCTAATGCAGTATCGAGGTGTCTAAGTTGTGGTCCATTTTTTAGTCACGTAATTCTTTAGAAAACTAAACTCCTCTTGTTGTCAGTTGTCGCGTTATCCTAGGAACTTAAAGTTCTACAACTGGCAGGGTGTTGGTTCTCTGCATTTTGGTTTTGCAGCCTGCTTCTTCCAAGTAAACTTGGGACCGGTAAGCCCGTGATTGTAAATTGATTCATCTAGCCATGGAACATGAAGGCGACCAACTTTCAGTCAGAGGACAATGCGTCTTAGTTATCCTTGCATACAGGTTATAAGTCCTGACTGATCAAACAAAACTTAAGAAGGATTATGTGCTGAAAAACCAAAAGTTAATCAAGAAGATAGTCGGGCAAATACAAAGAAAAGAAAATGAATATCAAGAAAATCAGAAGCAAATAACCTTATCTAATCAATTCTTTGAGGAAATTTAGGGAAGTTGGGCGTTGAGGCAAGAGGGAATCTACAAATATTCGACCAAAAAATTCAAAGGGGAGAGCCAATGTAATTGCAAAAAAAAAAACAAAAACAAAAAAAAAACTCCAAGGAAAGAAAAGAAAACATTCAAACGACAATGACAATCAATTGCATTGAACCCTAAAAGGATAAAATTACGCCCAAAAGGAAAACGGGAAAGCCCCCAAATTACCACATGCTTCCTCGGTATTTAAGAGTGTACGGCCCGCTCTCCAACGTCCTCCCAAAATGGCTGTGCACCTTATGTTTCTCCTTGCCGCTTTGATCCAAAAGCGTCAATTCGAAAAGGGCCCTGACATCAGTTCCCTCGCTTGCAAGCGCGATAAACAATGAAACATAGGCCGCGTTATCCTCGATGCTCTTCCCATCGGGATAGAAGTAGATCGCCCACGCATACCCACCAACCCAGAAGATGTCAGACGCAATGTATTTGCCAATCCCTAGACCTTTTGAGAGAGAGTATCCCGTGATCTTGAATTGGTGAGAGCCATTTACGGTCTGTGTGACAGAGGTGGAGATGGTGACCGAAGGAGAGGGGGAGGAAGAAGAAGAGGGTTTGGAGGTTTCACTGCAAACCCTGCCCATGCCCATCCACAACAGAGATGGAGTACGTCAGGTTGAAGACGGAATTGGTTTTCCTTCAAACGAATTGGGCTCTTAGGGTTTTCTATTCCCCCCAAGATTCTAAATTGGGGGTTACGATCCACAATTTGCTAGGCTTATCGGCAGGAATTAAGCCAATTGGACTCTGAATTAGGGTTCCTAAATTCCTTCCTATCGGGATTCCAGGGATTGGCGACGATTTCTTCTGCAAGATCCAAAATAGGTTTCTAGGGTTCCGTTTCTTCTAAGCCCTTTTCAAACATAGATAGAGAGAAAGACAGAAAGAAAGAGAGAGACAGAGACAGTCAGAGAGGGAGAGAGAGCGCTGGTGAAGGGAATTAAACGGGAGGTTTGGTTAGAATTTATAGAAAGATTTAAATGCACGAGAGAGAGAGAGAGAGAGAGAGAGAGGGTTTATTTAAAATAAAAATCAAAACAAAAAAAAAGGGAAAAAGAAAAAGGAAAGAAATGTGAGTGAAAATAAAGAGAGTGTGTGTATGGTGCGTGTCCGACGCAGAGAGAAACATAAGAAACTAGAACTTTCTATGATGGAGAGAGAGAGATGACGGCTTTTGCTCTTTTTCAGTTTCCCGCACGAGAGTCGGTTTACTTTTCAGAAAACCGCCTTATCTTATCATCTATACGTTTTGGATTTCCATTCAGTACTTCTGTTCTGTCTTCTGTCTTCTGACTTCTGAGTTCTGACTCTATTCAACATAGCAGTATGGATAATAGATTTTAGGAGGCTGCCCATGTGAGAAAAAGAAACTCCGCGTGCTACCTTGCCACGTGGCTATATGATTAGCATTGAAAAAAATTAAAAAGCTGTTCGCTTTGTGACATAGGGAATTCGACCATGACAAAGTTTGTAACCAATGGTAGCAAAAGCCCTTTTTATCATGTATTTTGGATGGCATGCATTTTTGGGAGAATAACATTTCAGCCAGGATCAGAATTTTTAGGCTCAAAGTAGAGAAGGGGTAGATGTCGACTTTGAATTGATGCTAATTTATGATGTATAAAATTGGGGTTTTTGACATTTTGAATGTTTATAGCTCTTTGGTAGAAATCAGAAATATGTATTGTGCCTGTCCATACTTCTCCATAAATTTTTTTAGTTGAAAGGTTTAGAAAGACTAAGGGTAGATAAAAAACAACCAATGAACCTCATATGCTTATTGTTCTATCTCCACCATTTAATACCATGTAATATGTAATTTATAACATATCATCATCATCTATGTCATATCCAAGGAGGATAGCTACACGAATCATATTTTGTTAATCCATTTTATTTAAAGTCATATTGGCTGTTAAATTAATAATGCTTAAATCATTTCTAACCAGTTTCACTCATGTCATTTTTGGTCTATCCATAGCACTTTTAGCTCTTTCCACGTGTAACAAATCACTTTTTTAATTGGAGTTATTGATGGTCCTTTATGCATGTTACCAAACCGTTTTAGTTTATACTCATTTTATAACCTATTGGAGTTATTCCTAAATTTCTATGAATAATTTAATTCTTAATCTCATTTTTTCTAATTTTTCCATTCATCCATCTTAGCATTTTCATTCTTTTTTCTATAGGCTAAGTTTGAAAGGAGTGCAAATGCAAATATGTAGAGTGCAAAACCTTATATTTTGTATTGTTTACACTCTTTCCAAACTGAGCCATACTTATTTTTCTAAACACGTTTTTTTTTATCATCCAACACTCTACTCCACACATAACTAGCCTTACAACTATTTTATATAACCTTCCTTTAATTAATTTAATAGTATTCTCCTATCACATTGAGTTATTGAACCAAGATGCCGAACATAATCACATTGAGTTATCTCTTAACCTTCAATTCCAAGTGCATCCTGATTTATACTCTTATTATTATTTAATGGGCAAATTTCTTAAACTATTCCTAAGGCTTAGGAAATTGATCAACTCTATCCTTACTATTTTAATATTGTATTAAAGTACCCCTACTGTTTTTGGCAATCGACTAAATTCTCTTTATCATTAATGTCCCTTAACGAAAAAATAAAAAAGATTGTTTTATGTAGCCAATTTTGAATATCCCTACTATTTGAGTATTGTATTAAAGCACCCCTAAACACTCTAACATTGATTGTTGCTCCCTCATATATATTCTTAACACATAATAATAAAAAAAAAAAGAAACAAAATAATAAACTAGTAGCCAATTCCACATGTGGAATGTCGAAAATCAAAATTAGGCTTAGATGATGATGGTCAAAGGCCTAGGTATATTTGGACGTGAGTCCAACCTGTAGGTCATTGGGGCAGTTGGGTTCACCTACTAATTCGTCATCCACTCATGAGTAAATGTTTACATCACACTGTTATTTTTCATCACTTATCATTCTTCATTAAGTCTTAATTTTGGGCCAAGGAAAATAAACAATTTCTCTGAAAATGATATTCAATAAAAAAAATAAAATATACCCCTAAGTTATACAAATATTGCAATACGATTCAAGGGGACCAATATTTGTTCAGAAAATGATTTATCAAAAAATAGATATCAATTTTTAGTATATATATATATATATATATATTCCATTAAATATTAATTTTTAAGTCATTTTAAGTATAACCAAATATCATAAATTAACATTTTTTTGAAAAATCAAAATCACTTATTTGTCTTCATCTCAAATACAACCAAACCAATTTTGCAAAATTCAGGCCGGCCAGAAAACCGAAATGCTCAGTCTAGTTAAAAGCTTAAAATAGATAGTCCCAAATAACGAGAATTGGAGCTAGAAAACAGAACACAAGGCCAAACAAATGGCAAAGACAACCGGATTCAGTTCTCACACAATCGTCCTCACACTGTGTTCACAATTACTTGCAGCTATGTATTGGAAATATCTTCCTATAACTAAAAATATACAAATACAGAGATATTTTCAATGCATGGTTGCAAAAAGGCTGTGAAAACAATGTTACAACAGTTTTTGTGAGAACTGAGTCCAGTCTCCCCAAAGAGGATCTATTATATATTTTGATAGTTCGAATTGGTCAACTCCAGATCTCCTATCCATGTCTACCCACAAAACACCACCTCTTTGTATCGAAAACATTTTCTGTGCATAATAACATATAAGCGAATGAGATATTCTCCATATGTGGCCGCGATGTTTCATGTGTGCTTCGTGGGTAGTAAATCTGGACTCCAATTGGACGTGCATTTGGAAATAACGCCAAAAATTAATAGCTAGTGACACAAGAGGGTTCAACGTGTTCCCCTCTCCACCTCTTGTTTATGGGTCAACAGTGGACGCGTGGCTAATTGAGAGGATCCCCGTAGAATGGAGGAACGAAGTTAATTGGGTAGCAATAACAACGTTATCTCTACGTCTCTACATGCAACGGAAACAATGAAGGTCCCATGAGGAATATATTGTACATGACCGAGTTAAAGACTTCAGAATATATAGTAGATCTTTCATATTTCATATTTTGCTTGTCAACATCAAGGGGATGAACGAGATTTTGGTTACAAAGAACCTAATCTGATAGTGCGGAAATGGAATTGAAATTTTTTTGGAGTCCCATTATCGAAATTTTATTCCAACAAACACGTTAAATCAAATTTCAATCAAAACACGTTAAAGATATAACATGGTTTATTGACTTTTCATTAATTCATGTCAGGCAAAGTGTGATTTAACATCTTATAATGCGCATTTATCATTAAAAACTTTAATAACATTAAAGATGTCACTATAATATATATATATATGTATGTATGTATGTATGTATGTATGTATGTATGTATGTATGTATGTATGTATGTATGTATGTATGTATGTATACTATTTTGAGTGAATGAAATTCAAAATGGTGTCCATACCCAATTTAAGTAGAGCAAGTTGAGATCTGAATCTAATAAGAGTTTCTCATTCATTGTAGAAGAGACTTGGATAAAATCCCACTACCAATGGTGGATCTATGTTGAAGTCAATGTGGGCAATTGTCCCTACTGAAATTGTCCATTTATCTTTGTGGTTAGTGGAGAGAACAGCCATCGGACTGGATTTGTCATAAAATTGAGATTATTTTGTTTCTTTATGGAGTGGGGCTTATTGAAAAAGGGCGCACTCACTCTAACGGTGTACCTTCGGGAAGCCCGCCAAAGCTGGATTTCGTGTAGGGCCTTGTTTGTCGGTCGAAGAAGGCCACAAGTGGAAGTAACCGATGGATATATTTAATTTTTTTTTACAATTACCCTCACTCAAATAAAATTTGATTTCTTAAATGGGTCTTCTTTGGAGGCGAATAGATAAGAAATAAAGAAAAATATACAAGAATGACACTCATGTCCTTGTCACATGTAGACCAAAGTTATAAGGTTGGGGACTTAGGGTTTTAACTTGTACGTTTTTATGTTTTTCTTTTCTTCCTTTTGTTTTTTTCCTCATTTCACATCCCTCAACAGATCAATTTTATCTAACTACCTTGCCTCCTCAAACCTAGAGATGACAATTTTCCCACCCTTGTTAGGTACCCAACCTCCTCAACCTAATAGGGTCGGGGATGGTGATTGTCTTGGTGGCAATAGATGTTAATAGGGATACCCAGTAGAGGATAGGGACGGGGATGGGGAGTGAAGTCCTTGCCTTACCCCAACCCCAAAAACACTTCAATTAAGAAAGTAGGGGATTTGGGTCCCCATTGAGGAATCCATCTCCATCAAGGATCAGGGATGAAGGTTAACCTTTCTCCCCAATGTGGATTGGGATTAAGGTTCGGGGTGAGGAGTATGGTCCCCACTTCAAATCCACCCTGTTATGATTAAATTAATGTGATCAAAGGTCCTATGTCCACCACTTCCCGTTGCCACTATGGCTGGGGATGGGCTACCCCATTGTTAGCCCTATGATACGAAGCCAAGAAAAGAAAAACAATTTTTCATTTAGATTTGATCCAAATCAATTGGATCCACTCTAAAATCTGACATATCCATTTTCCTACCTCTCAACACATTTTGGATCTCCTACCCACAACCTACTCACGAGATACTACTTAGTGTATGGGGAACATCTCCCCATGTAACAGAGGAAATATTCCCAATGCAGACCTGTAGTATATTATGGGTAGGGGTGTTGGAAGAGTTCGTTCCTAAGAGATCGGATCTGCTCTTCACACATGGTGTCTCACACCGACCTCACATATACATCCCACCATGCATTGGGAACATCTCATGTACTTGTGTGCTATTATTTAAGGAAGATGTTCCCAATGCATGGTAGAATGTGCCTAAAATCATTGTGAGGCACCCTATGTGAGGAGATCCCACCTCCGTCCCTAGGAGATCCAAGCTCTTTTCAACAGTCTATCACATGAATCAAAATCAACATTTAAACAAACGAAATTTCAAATCCTAATTGAATGACATGGGTTGTGTGTGTGCGGAGAGACAAAAAAAAATAAATAAATAAATATTAAAACTTTAGACTGTGTTTGATTTGAAGGAAAAAGAAGGGAAAGGTTCCTACCTTTTCCTTGAAACCAAACATAACCTTAAGGCGATTGTCTTGATGTGAGGCTAAGGCAAGTATGGGCATTATATAGTAAAGATTCTATAGAATATAATTACCATATGTTCATTCCAAGTTCATCCATCCAAAAACCACATAAAATATCCTATTCTTATCCATCGTTTCTCAAATTACATAATAGCTTTTATCAAATTATTACTCGACTTTGCTTTGTCATCCCACATTTATTCCAAATTTTCAATATTTTTTTATGTATTTTTATGTAATATATATTTTTTGTACCAATGCACATTGATCTGCTGCAACTATGGCCACAGAGAAATATCCTCCAAATAACTCATAAAAAATACTAAGGTTGTGTTTGGTTTGAAGGAAAAAGTAGGGAAAGGAAGGGAAATGCAAGGAAATTTTTACAAACTTGTATGGGTTTCCTTACCTTTTCCTTCAAACCAAACATAACCTAAAGAAATCCAACTAAAAAGCAATACTAGGTGTCATGAATTTAGAACAAACAAGGATTGTGTAGGTGTTTCATTAGGCAGTTGCAGAGTTTGTGGTTACCATGCCAGCTTTTATTCACAGGAAGAACTCTTGTTAGTTATAGGAGAAAGTTGAGTTGAGTTTCCTTTGTCATGGTGATATAGAAGGGAAGAATGACAAAACAAAACAAGAGTCTTCTATATTTTTCTATGGGGAGTGTATCTCTCTTCTTTCTTTTACATTGTGTTTGGTTTGAAGGAAAAAAGTAGGGAAAGGTAGGGAAACTGTCACAAACCTTGTATAGGTTTCCCAGCCTTTCCCTATCTTTTCCTTCAAACCAAACATAGCCTTAATATGGCCTAAGCCAAAATCAATTCAACCTTTTAGATAGCCTCCATACAAATGACTTGTGTCATCAAACAGAGAATGGGAAATACAATCGAGACAGTTTGAACACCAAACAGTAGAAGTCTTATTGAGTGGAAGACGTTCAAGTAGACCTACTCATGAGGTGGGCTTGGGCTTAACTTTTGTCAAAATTTGAGTGGACCTGTCTTGAAGCCTGAGCCCCAAACAATGTAAAGCCAAGCCCGAAGCCTGGCCCATGAATAGATCTATACGCAAAGTGTGAATTACTTAATTTATTACTTAGGCATTTTTCTTTTTTCAGAAAGCCATTTAAGTGGGTAAATGCATTTGGCAAATGTTTTCTAGGAAACGCTTACCTGGTTAAGTGTGTTTATCAGCATTCTTTATTTCCTAGGTAAAATTAAACAATGACTGTTATATTCATAAAAAGTGTCATTATTAAAGGGACAATGTTGTCTCATCATGTGTGAACAATTTTTCCCACCGGAAGTAGTTGTTGTGTTCAAGAATCATTTATTTTCCATGAGACTCACCAATACTAAAAAATAAACTTGGATAAATTGGTCAACTCTCATGCTGACCAATTTATCCACCCCTGTTTACCAAAATGAAAAATTTCTTACACTACCCCTAAGTTTTAGGAAATGGACTAATACTATCCCTACAGTTTGCAAAATCCCTTTAAATTATCCTCAAGTTTTCTGATAGATGACTAAATTTACCCCCACTGTTATGATTCCTTCACATTCCATCAGCATGTGATTGCACGTGACTGTTGTAACTTTTTAAAACCCAATTTCGCCCTCACTGAGAAAACTACATAAACACAGATACAAATTCCGATTATTGGCTTTCAATTTAATTAACATTGCAACTCATGGTTTTCTTGCTAAATAGTAATTATTTCCATTACCACTAGGCACCCACAACCAAACTAATCTTTCTTGTTCTCCCACCATCTTTATCTAAAAATAATTAAAACTATATTGAATAAGAGGACCAAAGAGAAGCTTCCAAATCCCAAAGAATGAAGATGATACAATAGCAACATCCAACGTCTTTCTTTCTACCACTTTGATCAACTTATGCAACATTTTCTGAGAAAATAATGTCAGTTTTTTTTTTCCTGTTTGGAAATATTACTGCTAGGTAGGATGTTTCTTGGAGCAACAACAACACTTTCTGTTTGGTACCAGCACTCCATGTCTATTTTTAGTACTGGTACCCATTATAGGAAGTCCACATCACATCCCCATTAGTAGCAACAAGTTGCAATATGAGAAAACGCCAAATTCGCTGTTGCTCCAAACCATGCCTTCTCAATTTCCAAGACATGGTTTGGAGCACCATTTTTTATGGGAAAACGGTTCCAAACAAACAATCATTTCCTGGAGCACTGTTTTTTCCGACGTTACGCTAATGTATCACCATTTTCTAGAGCAACGACATCAATGCCAAACAGACGTTATATATCTATGATTCTATTTCCCCTCTCCTTCCTTCTCTCTATGAAACTTATTATAGACAAAGAGAATGGAGCAAGAGCTCCAGTTGAAACCCATTCTAATAACAAAAGAGGTACTACTACTGCACCCGTTGACGTAGATGGTAAATCAACTTATGCAAACTGAGTGCTTGGATCAGAAATGGTGATTGCATCCCTTGTTTCTGTTTCTTAGGCTCAGTTTGGAAAGAGTACAAAAATAAACATGTACAGTATAAATACATAAAAAACAACACAAAATACAAGGTTTCTCATTCTACGTATCTGTATTTGTACGTACTGCTTCCAAACTGAGCCTTACTAAATTTGATGTGCACAAAATGGTGTTTGTAGCATTGTTTTTAGTTTGAAATTTGAGAATAAAAATGGAAGAAATGGAGCACCATATTTTCATTAGATATGGAAAAAATAGATCATCGTAGTTTCTAGTGCCCAGAGGTTTTTGTGGGGTTGTTCCTTGATGGGCTCCCAACGTCCTAATGACGATGTCAAGATTGGGGGCTCCACCGAGTGCTTCATGGTTCCCAATGGACCTCCGGTTTTGTTATGGACATTAACACTGTGTTTGGTTTGAAGGAAAAAGTATGGAAAGGAAAGATAGGAAAATCTTTATAAATCCTGTATGGGTTTCCCTACCTTTTTCTTTTCTTTCCTTACCTTTTCCTTCAAACCAAACATAACCTAAGGGTTTTAGCTGATGCCATGCCAGTGGAGCATCAATGAGCATAGTTCTTCTTGGGGATTAATCCTCCTGTCCGTCTTCATTTTTCAGGATCCAACAGTTTCTCTTTGGTTCCCTCTCTTCATTACCTTAGTTTCTTCAACCGGACACTTAGACACTGTTGTTATCTCTATTTGAAAATTTGAAGAATGATGAAGGGTAAAATAGTCATTTCAGTATTTATCAATATTTAACAATGACATCAATTGTTAGAAAACCTAGGGGCTATTTATGGGACTTTATCTATTTCCCAATATTTAGGGATAGTTTAAGAAATTAAAGGTTTCAAAGAAAGATAAAAGTGGCTTAAAAAACAAAAACAAAAAGAAAAAAGAAAAATAAAGCTCTCAAACACTTATCCTAATTGGTATCCTATACGACTCTCATCCCAATCTTATTTTGTTAACCACTCTGACTCATCTTTGTCCCATTCCCTAAGGCTCAGTTTGGAAAGAGTATAAATATAAATATGTAGGGTGCAAAACCTTATATTTTGTATTATTTTGTATATATTTGTATTTGAAAGGAGTACAACTACATATAAAATAATACAAAATATAAGATTTTACACTACATATTTGTATTTGTACTCTTTCCAAACTGAGCCTAATGGTTTCCCGGAGGGTTAGAAGAAGTATAGTGATATAGGGCCTCAAAGACTACGTACAGCATGTTATTGTATATTTAAGGGAGCAATAACAACCAAAGGACAAATTATATGCATCTAGTGCCTATTTGGGAGGCTTTTGGGAATTGGGGTGAGGCTTCTGGTGTTTCAATTTGGACTGCTCCACACAAATGACAGAAATCACATAAGCTGTATTTGATAAAAATCAGAAAAACCAATGTTGGCATTCCGAACACTAGAAATGCAATTGTACAGTCCAGATCTGCTATTCACAGAGTTCTCGTCACATCGATCTCACAGCATGTTTTAACTGTATGTCAAGATCATCTTCCATACTTGCATGTTATTATTCATGGGAAATGTTCCCAATACACTGAGATGTGACTGTGAGGTTCTTATGAGGAGCGCTCTGTGAGGAGTGGATCCCAATTGGCAACTGTAACCTAAAGCTACTTTTGATAACTTTTCTGGAACACGGGTGCCTAACGACCATGGCATCTCCAATGCAGAAATCACCCCAAACGGGCTCCCAATATCACTTTGCCCCAAATCCTAGATATTGCCTTCAGATTTCCGTTATTAGAAGGTGCACCAACAGCACCAATTTAGGTGTTATCTAGCCAAGATCACATCTACGCACCACAAATGCCTTACGTACACATCTCAGCGTGCATTGAGAATATCTCCCAAAGTTGTTAGTGGGAGATGTTCTCAATACACAGTTAGGATATACTGTGGGGTGCAGATATGAATTCCATCTAGCCTCATCCCTAGATGTTTGTTGTTTGTCATATTTTGCCAGGTGGCTATTATTTGGCACACAACATTTTCTTCACATCAAAATTGCCATCCCAAAATTTTAGTTGATACATATCATTGTTTTTAAAACTGACCTGGAGACCGAACTGGTCAGGGGTCCGGTTACTCATTCGACTTGAACGATTGGTCCATTCTGACAAAAAAAATTAAAAAATTAAAATACTGTTAAAACCATTCAAGCGGTTCAAATGGTTAACCGCCTGATTCAGCGGTTTACTGACCAAAATTATTATTTTTTCTTGAGAAAATCTGGTTTTGGGGGGAAACAAAACCGATCACCTGACTGGTTCTATTTGAAAACAATACATTAAATGATGGAAAAACATTGCATGGAATAGCATTTAATTTGTTATTTACATTGACGGTAAGAAAGCAAATCAAATTAAAGAGTTAAAGAGGGGAATCAATTATTGCATTAATAGATATTTGGATAAGATGATATTTAACGTACTATTTACTTCAAAGGGCATAGTCATGTAAGGAAACCAATGATAACACTAGTGAATTGGATGGGCAAAATAATCTTTCAAAATTCATGACTCAACTAATTGATTAATGTTGGTTGCATTCATGCTCCTATCATTAATAAGTAAAAACAACTTAAATCTGTTATTTTGAATTAAGAGGTGGCAAAATTACCCTTAAGGCTGTATTTGGTGTGACAGAGAGAGGGAGAGAGAATTGAGGAAAATTTTTTCACGTACTTCACAAATTTTACTAAGAGCTTTCCCTTAACTCTGTTCCTTATTTTTTATTAAATTAAGTATAACTTAAATCTCTCCAATTAAAAGGTTATACGATCTATTTTCTCATTTTTTTAATGTTTTCTTTTATTTCCGTGCAGGATTAATATTTTAGGTTTTAGCATATAGTTAATAGGTCAAACAGTTTGACGATCCAATTCAACTATTCAACTCACTCATATTAAAATGCAAAAATAAAAAAGAAAGAAAAATATAGAATGGCTCCGAATTATCTTTAAAGATTAGAATAAATAGAGTTTGTTTCCTTATAAATTATAGGTGAGTTAAAGGCAGCCCTCTTACCCATGCATGATTTAAATTAGTGGTTTTGAGTTGCATTTTAAAGAATAGAATAAAAACATGGGATAAATGTGCAAAACCACTAAAACATGAGGCACTGATACAAAAAGTCTTTATTTTGCACCTTATTCATGTTGCCTCTATATTACATAAAACTTCATACTTACCTCGGTCACTGTTTTGGTTATGAAAGTAATTTTCCGTTTATATTTTGTTGCATGTTCTGGTTATAAAAGTTAAATTCAAATATCATATGTCATATATATGGTTAATACTTATACACGCGTGTAATATTTGTTCTTGCAGTAGTAACTATAAGGTCTTGTTCATTTACAATTTTGTAACTAATTACTCAGGTAAGTGCACAAGTAAATGTTTCCTAGGTAACATTTATCCAATAAATTCACTTACCCATGTTCTTTTAATTCCCAAATAAGTAATATAATCATCTTTTTACCCATAAAAAGTTAATGTCAAAATGGGCAAACTTATCCCATTATGTTTTATAATTTTTCCTTTATGTGGGAAAATAAGACCCTATTTGGCAACATTTCACACGTTCTTGGTGTTTTCACGGAGCAAAAATGCATTTCGTACAAGAAAAAAATGGTGTTCTTGCATGAGAACAACACCCAAAGAACGCGCGTTCTTTGGGAGTGAAAAATCGATGCTCCCAAAGAACGCATTCCCAAGGAACGTGCAATTCCCATGACATTAACCCCAATTAACGAACACGTGTTAATGACTCTCACGTGAGAGAAGGGGTATTTTGGGTACTTCACACTAAATGATAGAAAGAAGCCCTAATAAACATTTTCATTCGATAGTGAACTCCTCCAACTTGCCGCTACAAATCTCAAAGGAAAGAGGGACTCCCTTAGCTCCAACAGAACAGAAAGCGAACGGTAGAAAGCACCGGCGACGATTCCGATCAGGAACGCGCCAATAGGAATGTTGTCTCGTCATCGTACCTAGTTTTGTATCGTGTGCTCTATTTTAAACTCACCTTTTCTCCGGCCAGATTTGCCTGAAATCAATTTTTCTCCCACCGCAAAGATGAATTTTAAACAATCTCTAACCAATGCAATCTGAAATTGTTTTTCTTATATCATTTTGTTTGTATTTGTTATATGTTATGTCGAATGAGTGTAGTTTCTTCTCTAATCTCATTGTTGTATTTTGTCATGTCTTTTGTTATATGTTGAATATCATGAAGATTGTCCTTTGTTATGTGTTATGAACCTTTGTCCATGTGTTGGATTGTTAGTCTTTTGTTATGTATATTGTTACCAATCTGATGTAGGATGAACATTTTAAATTTGAAAAATAAAATAAAATAGATAAAATAATAAAGGAATTAACAGATCTATATGAATGAAAACACAGGGAAACTACTACGAATCGACAACTCATATTAAAGAAGCAAGTCTGGTATTCATTGTGTTTCACTATCCAAACTCTATTTCTACTCTTGTAGAACAAAAATTCGTTCTCAAAGAATAATTTGCCAAACGCATTTGTTACTTTTGAAGAGCAATAAATAAAATTTTTATTTTGGAACATGAATTTCTAAAAGAACAAGAATGGAAGAGAACATTGCGAAACAGGGCCTAACTTACCCATTTGAGAGATTGATAAGTTTTACCCAAGTAAATTAGCCTCTCTTTATCGTGGGGCCTAGAAGTTAATGCAAAAAGAATGTTGTAACCCCCTAGGCCTAAATGTAAAACTTGAGCATTAATTATGGGACTGTTTGGTATTATTGGTGTCTAAGGCATGATGCTGCAACATCAGCACCCCATAAAAGTTTTGAGTTCCAATGCTCAATGTTCCAGTTGTTTGGACTTTGGAGACGTTTTGGGTTAAAACATTTCACATAAAAATCTGTGTTGGGGATTGTTTCAAAAAACATCAACATTCTGACCGGCAAAGTAATTGACTGTCTTTTTGTATTTATATTTCAAGTATAAATGGTGTTTTAACTCAAAATATTATAGAATGAAACACCAATAATACCAAACGCTACCCATGTTACCATACATCATGCCTAGGGTCTTGCTCGTTTTGTTACTATACAGTAACACCATCATAGCTCCACAACCTGGTCTACCATTCCGGATTGTATACGGATTGTCGTGCTCAATGGGATGTAATTTCAAGTGAATGAAAACTGCCTTCGTTCTTTATAAAAAACAAAAAGAAAAAATTAATGGACACACTTACAAATTTGTTCACTTCTATGGTTTCACCCTTTCAAATGTACTATATAGAAATGCAACTTGGTAGGGGTGTCGATTGGACTGGATTTGGCCCAATCCAATCGATCCAGTCCAATGTGAGCCCGTTACAAATGGATCGGCTCTAATTCAATCCAATGAATAATTTGGACTATTTTGGATCAGTCCAATTCAATGTTCGGATCATTCAATTTGTTCAAATTCATTTTAATTTAGATTGGTTTCAACACAAACTCGGTCCATTGGAACCTATATTCTTATCTTATATCAATGGACCGGATATTGGCTTAATCCAACCAAATCCAATATAAATTTATTACGGATGGACCAGGTCCAGTCCAATCTAATAAATATTTTGGACTGGATTGGTCCAATCCATTGTCTTTTTTATCTGTCCAATCCGTCCAAATTGATTTTGGATCGTCCAAAATCGGTCCATTGTGAAGGAAGGGTTAGGATCTAACATATGGACGGCCGAAGTATACTAGATGGTTGGGAGAAATTTCAAAAATTTCTTAATCCTTTCGGGAATTGAATTCCCTATGTTTTGAAAAAATTGCATTTTTCATGATCGGTCTTGCACTGAACCAGACCAAATTTGAAACCAACCAAAGAGGGAGATGTATACTTGATACAGATGCCACAAACGCAGATCCCAAGGTGGAAGTTCACGCCGTTCATGCCTAAATCAGTCCTAAAACCAGCCTCCAATGAATATGGCACAGTGTACTCCTGAAGTCGGTTCAACAACACAATTTTCAGCAAAACTACAATCCAACTATTTGGGTCAAACTGGGGAGGTGAGTACGAAATTCCTCTAGATTTTAGTTGCAAAAATCAAAAGAAAATTAATCTCTATCAGTCCCAAAATAGCTGTGGTCGAACTAGAGTATCTTGGGAGACAAAAGAATAAGAGATAGCAAAATAGAGAGGTGTTATAGTCTAGTTCGCCCTATTCTTCTTTTATCTCTTTATGCAGCACTTCTCCTAATCAAATTATGAGATTATCCAAATCTAATTTGGATCTGAAATCTATTAAGAGATAAAGTCTTATCCTCTCAAGAGGATGGGTGCTCCATACCCATTTCCAAACTTAGATTTGCCCCAGTTGTCATGTGACAGCTTAATTAATCATATTAATTATGGGCCTTAGGCCCATAAGCTATAAGGCTTACAATCCAAGGGTGTTGCATGACCAACTTAGGCATGATTTGTATGGTGTGGGACCCCACAATGACCTCACATAAGTCCACATGGGTCTGGCCTAGCCTCTGTAAAAAAAAAAAAAAAAAAAAAAAAAAAAAAAAAAAAAAAAAAAAAAAAAAAAAAAAAAAAAACTTGGCCGAATTCACTGCTAAACACAATGAATCCCTGAGGACATCACTATGGGATCAAAATGGGCCCAACATTTACACTTAAATGATCATTGAATTTAGCCATTCTATGAAGACCCAATGATAATGGAATTAAGTAAGATAAAGCCCATCAGGTAATCAGTTTGTAATGGTCTTTTACACTTAACATCTCGGCCCATAATGATCAAACACTACATGACAGGGAAGGACCTCTCCCCTAGCTGCAAAGTGTAGTGTCACACTCTCTGCTCGGATGGATTTTGGGAATTAAAACCTTTTGCAAACATTTTTCATAAAACATAATATATATGTATATATATATATATACATATAGATATATTTTGCAAAACCAAATCTCAAGCACAATTGAAATCCACTATCGGCAGTTTAGGTTTCCATCAGAGAGAGTGTAAGTGCTATAATTCACTTTGTTTGACAAAGGAGCCGATCCTATCACTATGATCACCCATTTAAGTGAATTCATATACAACCCCAACATACCCAGGTTTTGACCCTCAATGGATCTCACTGATTGGCATATCAAAGACAACCCAATCCGACACCTAGTGCAATACCATAATCAAGTCTAGGGGTTATATGTAACTTTCCAGTTTTGCCCATCAATCTCCAAGGTGTAGGGCATAACTAGAAAATGGTTCGGGTTCAGTGTTTCAACCAAACAAACACTACATGTGCTTTGGGTCTAACCCTAGCAGCTGAGACAAGCTGCCCCAACTTCTTTGGCAACACATCAGTATTAGCCTTGGTATGATAAACTCCCCAAGTCTATTCAACGGCTGAGAACATTCTAAACTAACACGAGTCTCATAAGAGTCTAATTTAAGGGGTAATTTCACAGAAACATACCAATCTCAACATGATACAATAATGTACTTTTATTCATTTACAATAAATGTATCTATACATATATCTGATTGGAGCTAAGGGCATACACTACCTAACACATCGACACCCTTACAGCTTGGCATGCGTCAACCCAAAACCCAACTGGCCCAATCTAATATTATGTTGGGTTAGATTGAGGATTTTAGAAACTCAACCCAATTTAGGATGGATTAGGTTAAGATTGAGGCTATAGGAAAATTGTATATAAACACATATTATGTATAAATTATATTTTAATATTTTAAATATTATTTAATATTTATATATTTATTTTTAAGGAATTTAAAAAATAACTTCACATATACAGTATTAAGATTTTATCATGCATTTATGCGATTAAGCTGACCGAATTATTTAAATTGAACGGTCAGGGTTACATTAGGGTTAAGAGTCAGGTTGTCCGACTTAAAGAATTTCAACTATGAGGATGGCATTAGGGCAGTCTTGTGCAATCTTCTCGATTGGATGTCCTTTTGGTGGGAACAAAGTATAGATAATCCAATGGATGATCTTGGTCTTTTCAGTAAATTTTCTATAATCCTCTGGCATTGTTGGAAGAATAGATGCAAGAAGGCAATAGAGGATAAATCTTTCAACATCGTTGAAACTATTTCATCGGCCAATGCACAGATTGAAGAGTTGGCTTCACTAAAAAGGAGGGGGAGCATTCTCGCCTCTCAAAAAAACCAAATGATCAACAACCATTGTAGATGGTCTCCTCCCTCTCACCCATTCTTAAAGATTAATGTCGATGGTGCAAATACAAATTCTTTTTTCTGGGCTTAACATTATCTTGAGAGATCACAATGGAAGTTTTGTGTTTAGTAGGGCCATTTGCATAGAAAGGACGGATCCTGGCATTACTAAGGCGCGAGCTTTCAGATCTGGACTCCAAATGGTGAAGGAACTCCACCTCTCTCATATTCACATTGAAGGAGATGCACAAAAGATAATAGATATCTTGTTGGACGCCTGTCGAAACATCCCTTGGTGACTTCACATAGTTATTGCTGATTGCAGGAATCTTTTGCAATAATTTCATTATGTTTTAACCTCCCTTATCCCTAGTATAGGTGGGTTGCCCATATAATTGCATTATTTTCTTGTCATGTGTGTAGGATCACTACTTGGTCCTTACCTCCTAACTTTCTTATTCCTATAATGGAAGAAGATTTGGTACAATGAATTTAGCCTAAGGGTTGTTTCAAAAAAAAATTGACAATTTTCTAATCAAAGCTGCACTCTTGGGTTATATATTCTAATATTAGTTTGGGCTCATTGGATTGAGGGTCAAGTTAGGGTTGACTTGTTATTTTCATGAAAAATCCCTTTTTGGGCCTAAAATTGCAAATTTTAATATTTTTATAAATAAAAAATTAAAAATTGAATTAGGAAAACATAAATTAAATATAAAAATACATATAACATATGTAAAACATAATTATATATTATTTATTGATAAAATATATATTTATACACACACACACACACACACACACACACATATATATATATATATATATATATATATATATATATATATATATATATATATATATATATATGTATATGTATAGGAATATATATGCAACTTAAATACGGTCGACCCGAACGGTCAAACCGGTGACCCGTGACCTAGAGGCAAAAACAGTTTGGCCTCCGGGTTGGTTTTTAAAACATTTTGTTTTGGTTTGATAATTTGTAGAGATGTATCTTGTTGTTCTTCTTCTTCTTAGGGTTATTTTTAGGTTTAGTTTTAGTCCATCGTTCAAGGCCCAAATAGCTAAGATCAGCATTGGGTAATGTCTCTTTATAGGGCTCCCCGAAGATGATATCAATGTTTTTTTTTTCTTTTTGTATTTTTAAACATTTAAAAAACTAAAGGTACCGGTTTGGTTTCGGTTAACCAATATCAAAAACCGGCGGTTAACCAAATTGACCGGATACATGTTTTTCTATATCTTATATATGTTATATATATTTTAAATTAATAAATATGCATTATATATATAAATATAAATATATATTTATAATATATTATATATAATTTTATATGTATTTATAATTTTTTATCATATATTTATATATAATTTTATAATAAATATTATAAAAACAAAAAAACCAAAAAACCAACGAACTGAACCGACGGTTAACCGAACCAGTCAACCGATTAACCGACTGGTTTTGGTTCGATTCTCGTTACTGGTTTTCCAAAAACCAGTACTACCGGTTTGGTTCACAAAAAAGGCCCACAGTTTGGTTACCCGAACTGTGAGCACCTCTACTAGGTGTCAATACTCACCCAAAAACACACTTGTTAGGTATTGGATTTTCCCGATTGCTCATTTGGGTAGTTTGAAATTGAGTCAATCATGACATGGTTTCATCATCTCCACCTATAACTAAAGTCTTAGAAAAGGTTTTGGGGGGCAGCAAAGGATCCCCAAAGTATAATGTGGGCCAAGGTTTTTAAAATCGAATTGGACATTGAACCGGTCAGAGGTCCAGTTCCCGGGCCGAATGGTCCAACTGTTCAAACCAAATGGATGGCCCGTTTTAACAAAAAATAAAAAATAAAAAAACGTCCAAAACCATTGGATGATTCTAATACCCGGTTAGCGGTTTGATGACCAAATCAACGGTTTTGACAAAATAACGATTATGGGGTAAAATGAAACCAGTCATCGGTTTTTCTAGTCTGACCGTTCAGTCCGGTCTGGTTTTGAAAAGTGAAAACCATGATGTGGGCGGATCCGCCCCAGGGTATAAGTTGAGAGATGACATTATCAAGGATAAAATTTTCCATTGCTAATACATGCCCTATTGCACAGAATGCACAAAGAAAACGACAGTCTGAAAATGGTTAGGCTTGGCCCACATGAGCTTCATTGTCACGACTGTACTTCAAAATGTCATAAAGACCAATCAAGTTATTGCCTATTTAGTCCTTTTGAATCTTTTTAATCTTCAACGACCAAAGGAAATTTTTTTTCATCTATATGGACAAAAAAGTAGAGTAAAAAGTATACATAATTTTTAAATGAAAAGTAAATAGTTACATTTGTATTTTAAAAGCCCTTTGACACAAATCCATCTACTTTGGCCTTTGGGGGTTTAAAAGTGTTTTGAGTTTTGACCTCAGGTAATAATGTTTTTAGTAGGGTGTCCATGGTTTGGTTAACTGAACCATGACACTTTTTTGTAAACCGAATCAGTGGTACTGGTTTTTCTAATTCTCCAAACCGAAACCGAACCGGTACCACCGGTTTTGGTTTTGACCGGTTCGGTTCTTCGGTTTTTCGGTTTTTTATATTTATAATATATATTATACAAATATATAAAATATTATATTATAAATAATAAATGATATATAATATATCGTAAATATTTGAAAAATATATAATATATTTATAAATAGATTATTATAAATATAATATAAGTATATATTTATATATATAATGAATATATATCTATATTTAATACATAGAAAATATGTGACATATATTAAAAATATATACAAAATATACATAAAAATATATATACCGGCCAGTTCGGTTAACCGTCGATTTTTTTTGTAGGTTAATCGAAAACCAAACCGGTCCTTCAGTTTTTCAAAAATCCCAAACCGAAACTGAACCAATCGGTTCGGTTAACCGCATTTTGTGTTTTGGTTTTCTCAGTTCGGTTCGGTTTTTTGGTTTTTCGGTTTTTCATGGACACCGCTAGTTTTTAGAAGCAATTCTTTGCTAGACGCTCAAAACACTTTTTAAAAATGACCTAGAATTGGAATTGTTTTGGCCATTAGTTTTTGGGTCGACAATTCGATTGTCTAGTTTAAATGGATAGTCCGTTTTAATAAAAAATAGTTAAAATAAAAAAGCGTCCACAAACCATTGAATGGATCAAATAGGCCAACGGTTTGACTGTCCAAATCAGCAGATTGCTGATTAATTCAACAGTTGTTGGCCAAAGACTAGGTTTTGGGTAAAATGGAATCAGTTGTTTGAACAATTCTTGGGCCAAATGGGCCGACCATATGGGCTAATGGCGGTTCAAAAACATTGGTCCAAAACTTAAAAGTAAATTCTTATCCAAATGGAGCCCAAGTTTAATGGTATTTGGACAATAGATTCAGATGTTGACCTAAGATATTTTGATAAATGGTTGGCGGTTGAAAAGGAAAATACGTGTTTGGCTCCCCACCTTCCATTCAATGTGTACACTGTAGATAGAAAAAATAGAAAATCCTGAAGGGAAGCAAATCAAGTATGAAAGTTTAGGGATGAGAATATTAGACATGGTTCTCTCTTTGTGATCAAGGTTCAAAGTATTGATACGATACGCGTATCGGTAATATTGCATCGGTACTTAGAAATGCTCGAAACTCTTTTTTTTTTGTTGTTTTTTTTTTCAAATTTTGTTTTTTTGGGAAGCTAAAAATAGGCTTTTTTATTAAAAGAAGTTGGGGTTCCAAAACACCTGAAAACAGGCATTTTAGAGCATATCATTTTCAAAAGATACAATACGATATGCCCGATACGGGGCATATCGTATCAATACTTTAAACCATGTTTATGATTAGAAATCTGAACCATACATTAAAACCCCATTTGATAGATTGGGCTGTTATTTTTATTTATTTATTATTTTGTAGGCAGTTCCTCCCCCTAATCATAATCCCTACAGTGAAGGCGTGACAGGATCTATTAAAAGCAAAAAGCATATAAAGACACTTAGAATATAGCTTCCAACCACACATCAGGAGCATTTCCCCATGAATTTAACATACAAGTGTCAGAGATGTTACTGATGTGTGACAGGATGTTGCTCTCTTGGTGTGTTGGTACACTTTTTGCTTTCAGCAGTTCCAATCTCATTGGAGGTGGGATTAAATCCTAAATCTCCAGAGATCGAATCAGCCCCCCACAACGTCCCACAGCACATTCCTGCCGTGTATTGGGAACATCTCCCAATGATGACATCATCATTCCTGGTATTATCATCGGGAGATATTCCCAATATATGGCGGGGATGTGTTGTGGGATGTTGTGGGGGAGGGGGGGAGTCTTGTTGGAGGCTGATTTGAACTCAAATCTCAGCTACAACCAGTAAAACCTTACAAACTATAAAACTAAGCCAATTAGCACCTTTTAGGCTGATGAATTTAGGGAGTTTTCTACAACATGAATGTTTTTTGTGTTTATTTGTTTTTTGCAATCATCATATTAGCAAAAAAAACCATGTTATTCAACACTGTTTTTGTTTTTAAAGGCAAAAAAAAACATTGAAATAATGGTTTTTAAAACAAAAAAAAATTATAGTATAGAAATTATATGATTTGTGAAATATGACATTAAATAACTAGGTGAAAACATGTTTTTGAAATGGGGAATTCAAGAACATATTTTTTATTTCAGTTTTGAAAACAAAAAACACATATACAACCAATAACATATTTTTTATGTTTTTGTTTTGAGAAACAATTTATCTGTCTTTCAAACTAGATGGTTTTGATTTGTTTTTGAATCCGACAACAAAAAAAACAATACATGTTGTTTAATCGGCAAAAAATTCCCCATTTTACAATAGATTGTAGCCTCGTTTTTTCTTAAAAATAATTAAAAAAAAAACATAAAATTTTGAGGGGATGAGAAAAAATGTGAGGAGAGAGAATAAGCTGAAAAAACCGTGCATAGAAACAGATATTATCTGGGTCACATCAGGCCTATAAGCACTTCCTTGGCTTGACATACAAATTTTGAAACTTGATGTTGGCCTGACCCAAGTCCAGACAAAACACTGGCCCAATTGCAATATTATGCCAACCACTACCAGGTCAGCTAATTAAGAATAATAACACTACTAGGTAGGGTTTCTGATTGGGTCAGCCGGTCAGGCTGGACTAGGGCTACTCGACCCCTCAACCCAATCCTAGCCTAAATTTAAGTCTGACCAAAATTTCTTCAAAACTTGAGCCCAATCAGTAAAATAAAAAGTTCAGGAATGGGTTGGATCGGACTTGGGTTGCAATAGAGGGAAACCGAGCATTCAAAATCAATCCATGACCTTGAGTAGGGGTGTAATCGAATTCAGTTTTAATCAAATAGGTTCGGTTCGAATTTGATGAGGCTTGCTTCAAATTTTATGCTAGTTGAGTTTAAATAAAGTTTGATTAACTTGAATTCGAACGAAAAAACATTTAGTCTCAGTTTGGAAGGAGTACAAATGCAAATATGTAAAGTACAAAACCTTATATTTTGTATATATTTACATTTGTACTCCTTCCAAACTGAGCCTTAGAAGCTCATGAGCTTTGGTTCGACTATAATGCCATTAAAGAAAACTTACAACCAACCCACCGACATCATACAAGTAGCAATCAATCAGGTGAGTTTTTATCAAAATCATAAAGGGTTGTGATTGGTTAAAGCCTTTTTGGTATATAACTTTTTGGCGAGATTGACTTCCATCATGGTAGGGGTGTCAACAGTATTTGAAAATCCGATTTTGAATTCGAGATTTTATATAATCGAATCGAATTCGAATAATTCGAATATCTAATCGGTTGAATTTGGATATTCTATTTATACCGAATAGTTAATTGGATTCAAATTCGGATATGACCTGATTCGATTTGATAAATATCCAAATTCGATCGATTATTTAATTCTTATATATAATATATAAAATATTTAAATGTCTTATATAATTTATATATATATATAATAATTAATTTATATAAATAATTTGTATACTTATATACTTTATAAATAAAATATTTATTTTATATATTTATTAATTACTTAAAATAATTAATTATTCAAATTCAAATCGAATATTCAAATATTTAATTGGTGAATTCGAATATTAATTTTGAATATCCATCGGATATCGAATCGAATTCGGATTTTGAAATTTTCTAATCAAATTCGAATTCGAATATTGCTTGACCCGATTCGAATTTGATCCATTTCCACCCCTACATCATGGCAAACCTGTGCCCACACCGTTTTAACAGCCTTTTGCAACCATGCGTTAGGAATATCTCCCCATGAAATAAAGCACACAAGTACGGAGATATTCTCAATCATGGTTTTTAAAAATGAATCGGTCAGGGGTCCGGTTATCGGTTTGAACGGTCTGACTGTTCGACCTAAACAGTTGGCCCGTTCTGACAAAAAAATTAAAAAAAAATGGAAAACGATCAAAACCATTCGAACGGTTAACCAACCGGTTCAGCGGTTTGCTGACCAAAATCAACGATTTTAGGGAAAGAAGCGGTTTTGGGGGAAAACGGAATCGATGACCGGTTCCCAGTTTTTCTGGTCTGACTGTCCGGTCCGGTCCGGTTTTGAAAACCATGTTCTCAATGCAAGGCAGTAAAAGCTGCTCTAACGGGGTTTGCCTTGATTGAAGCCAAACTCCTTTGGCTGTGTTTGGAAATAATGCAAATGGAATGTAAATCCTGATTCAGGGTAAATTTGCATTCGGGTTCACTTCTACATGTGTTTGACAACATTACATTTATGCGTCGACAAATGGCAGTTAATGCATATTTACATTGATAATAAGAAAGTCCATCAACAAAAAAGAAGTAATTTTGCATTCAAGTGGACTTTATAAAAAAACATATGTTTTATTGGAATTCATGTTTGCATCCATTATAGCTAAAAGTCTGTTTGGTAAGAAGGTAAATTTGTCAGTGCAAAACTAACCCAATTTTGCAATTTATATGAACCATTTTACACTCTACATATTTGCATTCACACTTATTTGAATCATTTCCAAATGCAACCTTTCTAGCATCATAATTTTTTCCATATATCAATATTTCTATATCTATATCTATCTAAAAAAATATAAAGATAATAATGTATTATAAAAATATTATATATATTGATGTGGGTTAGCTTGGTCTAGCCCACTAATGTCTGCTAACATCAGCGACAATAGGAGGGAGCCCTACTGCCTTCGTACGGAGCGAATCACATAACTATCTGGCGTATCACCAGGGCCTACAGCCTGACCTTGTACGGCTCTCATCCGAGGCGTTCATCTTCACCTACCACCAGCATGCTCAAGTATAAATAAGAGGTAACTGGCCCTTATAAGGGGCGGGAACGGAGTAACTCACACATCACTCACTCATTTACTTCCTGCACCTACGTTATCTACCTAGTTTTAATTCAGCGAGATCTGGTGCATCCGAGGACTCTCTCCAGGAGCACTTTTGTACTCCCCCCTGCTTTACACCTCATACTAACTTGAGCATCGGAGCCTCCGCCTCGGTTATCCACCCCGAGGTCTTTGACACTCCCTGTCTTGCAGTATCCCTGATCACCAAGGACTTCGCCTCGACTTGCAGACCTCGGCTACCATAGTCTTCAGAAGCAGTACTTCACCTCGGTTTGTTGTCCTCGGCTTCGGTCAACCTCTTCCGAGGCATTGAGGTCCTCGGCTACCGCTCGAAACTCGATGAGTGAATTTACTCGGTTGCCCTCGGTCAATCCGTGCGACAACAATTAGCGTCGTTTGTGGGAACGTGGTTGCTAAGACGACCCCCACTCCAGGATAAACAATAATAACACTCTATATCCAAAACCTCTTTAAGCTCGGAAGTCATGGTGAGGAGAGCCAGGATCAATTCGAACCCAGTTACCTACGAACAGTTTTAGGCCGTCCTCGATTTTTTGGACCGCCTCACCCAACGAATGGAAGAAGTCTGCCCCCAAGCAGGAGGTCCTTCTCAAGGCAACTGCCCCGCTGGGGTGTCAAAAGATCAGGGCCGACATGACAGTATCGAGGTACCGGCCCTCGACCACGGTAATCCGCTGGCCAAACCGTCGGAATCGGGCAATAATTGCCTCCCCGATTCATCTTGAAGGAATGTCTGTCCTCCTAGCCGAAGGGAGAGTGTGCTTGCTTAATTCGAAGACAGTCATCAATCTTCGGATCAGCACCACCGTCATCGTAGGGAGGCCCCCAGGACGATGGCTGGTAGTTCGGCCGCCCTAGAGTTTGTTCCCAAGGCAAGAGCCGATGCCATCCCACTCCACCTCCCGTCTCAAACCTCTGGGACGTTCTGAATGACCGTCATGCCCGCAGAAGAGAGTGCGACCCTGTCTCGGTTATTCGGGAGTCCGAGCTGACACCCATTAGGTCCAAGAAAAGAGTAGGGCCCATGCCCGTGCTGAACCAGGGATTGTCGAGTTATGAGCCGAGATTGGGGCTGTCAAGGACAAGCTCCGCCAGGTTAAGGAGAGATGAGTTGACGCCTCAACCAGTCACGGAAACTCCGCCGGTTGCATGTGCACATTCACCCAGTAAACCATCTCGGAGCCTCTCACCCCACACTTCAAGGCTTCCACACTAGAGACGTACAACGGAAGCATTGACCCCAATGACCACCTGGAGGGTTTCAGGGCGCTCATGATATTGTATAGTTATTCCGATGCCTTGACGTGTCGGACCTTCTAGGCTACCTTCAAAGGGGCCACTCGCCGCTGGTTCTCCAGCCTTCCTCCTCAATCAATCAGCTCATGTGAGCAATTTACAACCCTGTTCCTCGCGCAGATGATGCCAGAAGAGCGTAGTCTCTCTGATTTCGCTTAAACAGGAGCCGGGTGAAAGCCTGTGGTCTTACATCGACCGCTTCAAGAAAGAAGAGCTCGAAGTGCAAAACCTCGACCCTATGGTCTACATGCACGCGACCATCAACGGACTCTGCCCCGACTCGGCTCTTAAGTGCTCCGTTGCCAAGACCCCGCCGAAGACTAAATTCAAATTTCTCAAAAGACCCAAAAATACATTGCGGCCGAAGAGGCTTTGGCCGGGGACAACCACGAAAGGGCAGTTGAGCGCTACGACGGATCCCCGGAGAAGAAGAGGAAAGGTGGAGACCAGCGCCACCCTGGCAACAATGGCGGCAAAGACAACAAGAAGCCCGCTACCCTGGCCTACAAGGACCCAAATACTGATGTAGATAAGGGAAGAGAAGTTCGTGAAGTGGCCAACGAAACTGAAGCGGAACCCCAAGAGGGGGAACCCAACGATGTACTGCAAGTACCACCGCAACACCGGGCACGACACTGAGGACTATTATGATCTAAAGAATGAAATAGAGTCTCTTATTCGCTGAGGACACCTCAAGCAGTTTTTCAGAGGAGAGGTCGGCGCCTCGTCATCCCATCAGCAGCAGCAACAACAACACCAACCCCAATAAGTGGCAGGCGTAATCGACGTGGGCATGGCCTCGGCTCAAAAAGCCTACGCCAGGCAACTCAACATCCAGGAGTCTGCCCCGAAGAAGCAGAAGTACCAGGATGCTCCGCAATGCCGAGTTTTCCACATGCCCTCGTCTTCACCGATGAGGACTTAGAGGGGGTTACTGTCCCCCACGACGATGCCCTCGTGGTCGCAACCATTTTATGGTGAAGATGATCTTAGTGGATAGCGGCTCGTCAGCCGATATCATTTTTTACGACACCTATGAGAGAATGAAGCTCACCAAAGCAATTCCAGCCAATTGGCGCTCCCCTTGTCGGCTTCTTTGAAAGCGTCACCAGGCCGGAAGGAAAGATTACCCTACCCATCACAGTAGGGACAATGCCACACTACATGACTTGGATGCATGAGTTCCTAGTGGTGAAGGTTGCCTCTCTCTACAACGCGATAATTGGAAGACCGACCCTTCATGCACTAGGGCAGCCATGTCCTCTTATCATCTGATACTTAAGTTTACCACTGAGCACGGCGTTAGAGTCATTCGTGGGAACCAACAGATCACCCGTCAATGCTATGTGGATGCGCTAAAAGGAAAGAATAAGGAGGCTTTATCATTAGAGGGCCGCAACCCCCACGAAGAACCAACGAGTCGAGGACCTTGTCTCGGTTCTCCTGGATGAGTTAGCCCCAAAAAAGGACAGTCTGCATCGGGTCCAACCTCCCCCCTGAACGCCTATCTGAATTGGTAAGTTTCCTCAGAACTAACGCCAACGTATCTGCTTGGTCCGCCGTTGACATGCCCGAAATTGACCCTTCGGTCATTACTCATAGGCTGAGCGTGGACTCGAGCTCTAAGCCAGTTCGGCAAAAGAAAATGAACTTTGCATCGGAATGATGGAAGGCCATAGGAGAGGAAGTTGATAAGCTACTTGACACCGGCTTCATTCGTGAGATACATTACCCCAACTAGCTGTTTAATGTGGTTTAAAGAAATCTAATGGGAAATGGCGGATCTTTATTGACTTCACAGACCTTAATCGAGCCTGCCCAAAGGATAGTTTTCCTTTGCCGAGGATAGACCACCTCGTCGATGCCACTGCAGGGTATGAACTACTCAGCTTCATGGATGCCTTCTCTGGGTACAACCAGATTCAGATGCACCCCGATGACGAGGAGAAGACATCTTTTATCACTGAGCATGACACATATTGCTACAAAGTAATGTCGTTCGGCCTTAAGAATGCAGGGGCCACTTACCAACACTTTGTCAACAAGATTTTCAAGAATCAGATGGGAAGGAACGTCGAAGCCTACGTGGATGACATGGTGGTGAAGAGCCTGAAGGCCAAAGCGCAAACCTCAGACTTGGCCGGGACCTTTGATACTCTATGTAAATTCAACATGAAGCTCAACCTGAGCAAGTGTGTCTCCAGGGTTACCTTGGGGAATTCTTAGGCTTTGTCGTCACTCAAAGGGGTATTGAAGGCAACCCGAGCAAGGTACATTCCATACTAGACATGGCACCCCCTCGGTCAGTAAAGGAAACTCAGAGACTCACTGGCAGGATAGCTGCCCTCAACTGTTTCACGTCGAAGTTGGCAGACCACTGCCTTCCCTTCTTCCGCGCCATCAAGAAGCTGAAAGATTTCCAGTGGATGGAAGAGTGCCAGCGTGCCTTCAGCGAGCTCAAGCTATACCTCGCCTCACTCCCACTCCTCGCTCGGCTAGTATCAGGGGAAACCCTGTATTTGTACCTATCAGCCGGAGACGAGGCCGTCAACTCGGTCCTGGAGAAAGATGATGGAGTTCAGAGACCTGTATACTATGTTAGCAAGGTACTCAGCAACGTTGAGACAAGGTACCCCAAAGTAGAAAAGCTAGCTTACGCCCTCGTCACCTTGGCCAGAAAACTCAAGTCGTATTTCCAAGCCCACTCCATAGTGGTCCTTACAAATCAGCCCCTTAAGGCCATCCTCACCAAGCCATAGACTTCTGGACGCTTGATTAAGTGGGCAATAGATCTGTCGGAGTTTGACATACTGTATCAGCCGAGGCATGCAATTAAAGTGCAAGCCTTGGATGACTTTGTAGCAGAAAGCACTTTCAGCAGGCCCCTCAGCCGGGCTTGCGAAGATGAGCTAGAAGAAGCATGACCGGCTGAGGAGGTCTCCCCCACGTGGAGACTTTTTGTTGACGGCTCATCCAACACCAAGGGGAGTGGAGCGGGCCTCATTCTCCTCACCCCTGACGATGTCGTCATAGAGTATGCACTGAGATTCTAGTTCCCTGCATCCAACAACGAAGCTGAGTACGAAGCCCTCTTAGCAGGGTTGTAGCTCACCTGAGATTTTGACTCCAAGAAGAACTCCCAAGCTGACGCCCTCTCCAAATTGGTGAGCACCTCGGATGCGGCCCTCAGCCGCACTATGCGCGTGGAAAGATTAGCCCGGCCCTGCATAGAGGATGTCCAAATCCTACCCTTAGAGGCCGAACCGTCTTGGATGGATCCTATCATTGACTTCCAACTGACGGGAAGGCTACCCGATGACAGGAAGCCCAAAAACTCCGACGTCAGACAACGCACTACACTTTGCTAGAAGGAAAATTGTATAGGAGGTTCTTCACCTTTCCTTACCTTTGATGCCTCCGTAGGGAGGAGGGCGAGTACGTGCTCCGGGAAATTCACGAAGGCATCTACGACAATCACCTCGGCGGTCGGAGCCTAGTCCAGAAAACATTAAGGCAAGGGGACTTCTGGCCAACGCTTCACAAGAATGCGGCCGAGTTGGGGTGGAAATGTGATCAGTGTCAGACATGCCAACCTCTGCCACCAACCAACCACCACCCTCTCGGCCCTTAGCAGCCCCTAGCCCTTTGCCAAGTGGGGGATGGACGTCGTTGGCCCCTTCCCTTTGGCAACGGGAGGCAGAAAGTATCTCGTCATTGCTGTGGGTTACTTCACTAAATGGATGGAGGTCGAACCCTTAGCCACTATCACTGCTCGAGCAATTCAGAACTTTTGGTAGAACATTATTTGTCATTTCGGCCTCCCCCACATGCTGGTCACGGACAATGGAAAATAGGTCGGTGACGCTAAATTTTGAGAATGGTGCACCTCCCTCGACATCAAGCAATAGTACACCTCGGTGGGCCACCCCCAAACGAACGGCCTGGCCGTGGTCACAAACAGAACCATTTTGGACGAACTAAAGACCAGGTTGGATAGAGCTAAAGGCCTATGGGTCAATGAACTACACAGCGTCCTCTAGGCGTACCGAACCACACCTCGGACAGCGACGGGAGAAACCCCTTTTGGCCTGACCTACGACACGGAAGTAGTGATCACAGCGGAGATTGGCCAACCAACGCTTCGGATCCAACGGTATACCGAACCCAAGAATGATGAAGCACTCAGAGCAAACTTAGACCTGTTGGAAGAAACCCGAGAACAAGCACAGATTAGGATTAATGCCTATCAGCAGCGAGTGACCCACTACTACAACTCCAGAGTGAAAGAAAGGCATTACAGAGAGGGAGACCTTGTCTTCAAGAAATTCATGGTTCCCGAACCTGGAGTAGGGAAGCTGGGCCCCAACTGGGAAGGCCCCTACCAGATTAAGCAAGCTCTTGGCCCCGACACATTTCAGCTGGAAAACTTAGATGGAAGACCCGTCCCTCGGACGTGGAACTCGGAGAACCTCCAGATGTACTACAGATGAATGTAATTTTTTGATGAAAGTAATGAATGAATGAAGCAAAGTTCCTCTTCACTTCACCTCGTCACCTCATCACCTCAGAGCGTGGTGACCCCCTTGGCTATCTACAGTTAGCGCAAAGAAAGTAACGAGGCAGAACCCTCGGCCTCCCTCGAGAAAACACTTGGTAAGAACGAGCCAGGGGAGCTGCACCCCAATGGTGCTACTCTGTCGTGGCTCTTCATCCACCCAAGTAACGTGGCGGTATACTTCGGCCCTATACCTCTGCCAGGGTGCCAGGTCTCTTCAGCCTCGCTTGGGATAGCACGGGATTTGGAGGCCAGGCGAGCCCCGCCTCGGACGTATGACTCCGCCTCAGCTCCCAATATCCCGGCAAGCCGAGATGAGCGTGCAAATAAACGAATACTACAATTAAATCGTGTGTGCCTTGTGTATCATGGTTTTGACATTTCGGAGGGGCAAGGACCTCTCACAAAAACAAAAAAGAAGAGAGAGAAAGAGAAAAGGGAAGCGACAACATGCACGAAACACAGAGACCACGCAATACAGTATACACAAAAAATGGCTTCATTCACTATTCATTGTTGGTCTTGTACAACCTTTACAAAATTTTGTATTGCCTTATAAAAAACAAAAACAACAAAACAGATGGCAAGTATTATATCAATAGAACAAAAAAGAAGGGGGGAAGTCTACGCCTATGCCTCGCCATTGGCAGGAGGGGGAACAACGTCTTCGGCTGGTTGGGCCTCAGTAGGATCGTCAGGGATCACTTGTAGTCCCTCGACATCAAAGTCTGGCAGCACCAATAGGAGTGCCTTCTTGGTTTCTTCAATGCCGTCGAGGTAGGACGATGAAGCATACTCCACCAGCGCATCCAGGTAGTCGGAAGACTTCTTGTACACCTTCACTGCCTCGGCCACTGCCATCTTTGACTCCTCTACCGAAGGTAGGACTTCGGCGGCTTTCGCCTCCGCCTCGGCAGCTCTCTTTTCGGCCTTGACAGCTCGTCTCTCCACCTCAGTGATGATGCTCTCCAACCGCACCTGCTCCATTTTCTCTTTGGAGAGCCCTTGTCGCGCCTCCTTCAGTTGAGCCTCAAGGCGATTCCGAAGCGATTGTTCGTCTAGAAGCCCCTTTCGGAATTTCTGGTGCTTCTCCTCGGTGGTGGTGGCTGCCTTCTGGAGCTTCTCCCTTTCCCTTTGGAACTTCTCCTCCGCGACCTTCTTCTCCTTCTCTACCTTGTCGACGTGACCCATGGCTAGCCTTGTTTGGTCCCCTAAACCGATGAAGTGCAGATCGGCTTGCCACAAAATCGATCAGTGAAAGTAAAAAATAAAAGTACATACATAATGAAATATTGAAGAATGTCTACCTTAGCCAAATGATACAAGCCCTCATCGTAAATGGACTTGGGGTCGCTTTGTAGATGGTGGTAGCGATCCCTCGGCAGGATGGATCCACTAACCAGCTCATAGCTAACCCCCTCGTCACAGATGGTGTCCCCCTCTCGGAGCTGCCATTGGGGGCGAAAATTCTTACAAGCCCCTTCTGTCCTCTCGGAGGCACCTTGTACTGATGGTGGGGATAACGAAGGCCCGGATGGGTGCTCCCCAGGCGCGGACCTCCACGCCACCTCCTCGGCCTACCTATCTGTGTTAGCAACCTTCCACGGGGGCTCCTCCCTCGGCATGTCAGTAGTGGGCCTCTTCTTTCCCACCTCGGGCCTCTCTGTGGGCCTCTTTGGCTCCTCTTCCTAGGTGGTGGGCTTCTTCAGCACCTCTCCCCCTGTGGTGGGCTTCTTCGGCACCTCCACCATCCTCTTTGGTGCCACCACCGATTACTTCCCCGTGGCGGGTACTTGCGAATCTCCCCCTTCACCGGGGCAGGGGGCAGCTTCGTCGTCGGGCCTCTTCGGCATTTGTCCTCTGGTCTGCTTTGCTCGGGCCTTCGCCAACAAGCATTCCTTGGACGTCCATTGGCACTTCTGTGAAACAACAAAAAAAGCAGTTAGCACATCAGCAAAAGGAAAAAAAAGAACGTGAAAGACACACTAACCACAGAACCTCTCCTACCGAGGGGGGCTGGGCTAATCCCAATGAAGAATAGGGGGACCTCCTCCTCCACCAACGGCTTCGCCAGGAATGTCCCCGTCACAAGTAGATGAGCTACTGCTGCTGCCTCTTCGTCTCGGAGCGGTGGGGGACATCTCTCGACGATGACACAGGCCTCCCCCCAATCGGACCTAAAGCGCAAGCCCTCGGGGCAGGAGTTGTAGAAGAACTTATCCTTCCACCCGTGAACGGACAAGGGGTTGTGCACTGGCTTCCCTCTCCTTGGGTGGAAGTTGTACATGTTGGCCTCAGAAGCATGCTTCCTTGGCACGAACATGATGTGGAACAGTCTTAATGTCAGCTCTACGCCACTGAGCCGAGCCCATACCATCATCGCCACAATGGTTCGGAGGGCGTTGGGCATGAGCTGGCAGATAGTGATGTCGTACCACTCTAGCAGCTCGGAGATCATGGTTGGGAGGGGAAACCTAAGGCTAGGCTCCAAAAAATGTTGGTTAATACAAATTTCCCCCTCCTTGGGGGCCCACGGCGTATCGCCCATGTCGGGGACCCTCAGACTGTAAGACTGAGGTATATGGAACCTTTCGCCAAGGATTTGACCTAGCACACATCCAAGGAGCTGTCAAACTCCGAACGTGGGACACCAGCACCAGCCACCCTTAGGGCAACACTCCATCCTACTGGTTCGGCGACGAGTTCCACTGCATCACCCTCGGAGAGAGGCTCCCTCGGGAACACCGAGGCGGCGCTTTGATGGGGAGAGTCATTTCCTCGGTGACTGCCCTCGGCACCCCCCAAGGCTAACCTCTCCCTCAAAACGACCACCTCCTATCGATGGGGGACTACAACTAAAGAACCTAGAGAAGACAAGGGAGAGGGGGTTGCAGGAGAGCACCCTCCCAAGATGTTTGGGAGTTCATGGCACTCGGGACCAGAGTTTGAAAACGACATGTTAAGATTACCTAAAAGAGGGTGGAATGTCCTGAAGAAGGGAAGAAATAAAAAAGTTCTGGAGACTTGAGAGTTGGGGAGTTGCGTTCATTCAAGAGCAAGGGCGTATTGGTTCAAATGGAGAAGAAAGTCACTGCTAGGGCCCCTATTTAAAGGAAAATGAATGGCCTGGATTTCTTTAAATCCGGTGGCTGAAACTAATCCGCTCCTACCATCCAATTGTGATGCGCCACCTAGTGCAGGCCCTTGGAAGACGAAACGACACTCAAAGCAACGGTTCAGATTGGCGCGGATCCAACGGATGCGGGAGCCCTCCGCTCCTGCGAACTAGTCTCACCGCACCTCCTAGTGCATGCCTTTGGAAGGCGAAATGACATTGGGTGGACTGCGAAGATCGCCCATGGCAACCCGTCGAACGAACCAAAAGGCCCACTCATCACAGACCGCCAGGCGGACCGTTCAACCCGGCAAGCACAGGATTCTTGGGATGGCCGTCCCCTGCATGGTAGCCCCGCTAGCATGACCTGCCCGTGCGAGATACGGGACACCCCCGCCAAGCCGAGGCATCATCATCGCTCGCGCTTCTGAACCGAAGAGTGGCGGTGCGAACGATGAAGGTGACACCACTGCATGACATCCCTCTGTTGACGAATCCGAAGGCATAATGACCACTACTCCCAATGACTGAAGCTGAAACCTCACTTCGATTATTACCCTCATTACGGGCAAAAGCCGGGGCCTCACCTTGGTCTCAGGAGTGGGGGGAAAGTGATGGGGGTTAGATTGGCCCAGCCCACATAGGGCTGGGAGGCCTAGCCCACTAACGTCTGTTAACGTTAGCGACAGTAGGAGGGAGCCCTACTGCCTTCGTACGGAGCCAATCACATAACTATCTGGCATACCGTTAGGGCTTGCAGCCTGACCTCGTATGGCTCTCATCCGATGTGTTCATCTTCACCTACCATCAGCATGCTCAAGTATAAATAAGAGGTAACTGCCCCTTATAAGGGGCGGGAACGGAGTAACTCACACATCACTCACTCATTTACTTCATGCACCTACGTTATCTACCTAGCATTAATTCAGGGAAATCTGGTGCATCCAAAGACTCTCTCCAAGAACACTTTTGTACTCCTCCCTGCTTCACACCTCGTACCAACTTGAGCGTCAGAGCCTCCGCCTTGGGTATCTACCCCGAGGTCTCTGACACTCCCTACCTTACAATATCCCAGATCACTAGGGACTTCGCCTCGACAATCCTCGACTACCATAGTCCTCGGAAGGAATACTTCACCTTGATTTAATATCCTCGGCTTCGGTCAACCTCTTCTGAGGCCCCAAGGTCTTCGTCTACCGCTCGAAACTCGATGACTGAATTTACTTGTATATATATATATATAGCTAAGACATGCTGAACATTAGGCTTTTTTATATAAAATTTTGCATTATGATTATAATCAATCACCCGACATCGTAAAAGTGGCAATTAATGTGGATTTTCATCAAAATTCAAGGGAGATTTGATTGGTCAAAGGATTCATAGATTTTTCGGAGTAAGGTTTGTAAAGGTTTTCATCCATTCATCATCTCCAACATGGCCCATCGACTAAAGATATTCGGTTTTACAATCAACTAGGATGAGCGGAGCGGAATGGTTGGTACATCAAGTTTCTAAGTATGTTATTCATACAAAAATCTCCCCTTCAGAGAATTATCATAAAAGAAACGAATAATTATTTTTTTGGTCGAGAAAGAAAGGAATAAAAAATAGGTAGATTATTTATACCTCCCTTACGTTTCGATCAAATACTGAGACATCCCTTTGGGTTTACCTATTTACATATAACCCCCTCGTCCATGAAACTAGAGAGGGGTTTTATTAAAAGCACATTGTTAAAATAAAGTAGGTATTTTACTAAAATACCTTTGATAATAGAAATATATTTATATATAAACATCAAATACAGTTTTATCATCTAAAAATTTTATTTTATTTTTTTCAAAATTTTGTTTTCATCTTTTTTTTTGGAAATTTCACCTTTATATTATAAAAAAAAATTGTTTCATCATATATTTTTTATCCATATCCATTTATATTGTGTAGACTAGGATAAAGATAAAGTTGACATTCTACAATTTATGACTGCATCAAAACCAAGGAAAGTATCTATTTTAATAGTATAGATAAATGAAAGAGGGAAAATGGGATATGCTCCTCAAACCCATCTCACATAACATCTGATTGTGCATTGAAAACATCTCCCCATGACATACAAGTATAGAAGATATTCCTCATGTATAACTATAACATTTGAGTGGTGGCTTGGTTGGTACATAAACCGGGTAATTCAGACGAAATGCAGTTTCGAGCTTAGCTATTGGCTCTCACCACCTTTGTGAAGAGTTATTAATATTGCTAGAAAAAGTATTGTATATGCCAAGGAGAATTGAATTGCAGTTCCCAAAGGCAAGTAATCAATACCAAAAAAAAAAAAAAAAGGAGCAAAGAGGGAGGCTAATAGTCCTCTCACCTTAATGCTCACAAAGACCACCACCTCCTCTCATTTTTAATACATGTAATTATTTGTTTTTAATGAAATTATTAAAAATATAAGAAGTCATAATAAAGCACCTCTAAGGTTTTGATTTTTTAATCTCTAATTTAATTATTTTTAATCTCTCTCTAATAGTCAATATTTGCAACATTTCTCTCTTGTTAAATCCCTCATTTTCCTCTTTAAATGGGTTGGGTCGGGTTGAAAGGCCAATCCAAGACCGACCCTAAACATGGACCCTGGCTTGATCCAAATTGATGTCAAAAGTCAAAAACTCCAAATTGCAAGTCCAAACATATCCAAATTTATATTCAATCCCTTACATAGTCACATTGTATGGGCTAAAAAAACAAGGGAAAATTGTTTAGCTAATTGACCAACTCTATCTTTAACAATTGACTAATTATTCCCTATTGTTAGGAGGGTTCTGGTGTGTGTTATATTTTGAAAAAATGATAATGATACCCTTGTCTTCACCCTCGATGCCGGTGTTGGTCGTCTGAAATGTAGGGGTGCTGATTTTCAGGTTCACCATAGCTTCAGGCCAAGACACACTCTTTGGACCCCAAAGCCGGTCATGCCATTGTTGAACTTTGAAGCTGGTGATCATGAGGCCGAAGCTGGTGGCATAGGTTTGGGGGAGTTGGTGTTGGTGGTGCCATCGTCAGGGAGGATAGGAGAAGTCATCTGACCTGGGGGTTTGGGCGCGTGAGGGCACCCCTTTTAATCCACCTCTCTTCAACCACTGCTACATCCCCTACGATTCTCGTCAACAAAGAAAATAGGTTTTCTTTGAACGAAAATAGGGTTTCAACTTTCAACTGATCTATGAAGGTGGAGAGGGAGAATGAAGAGGGGAAGGGAGGCGGAGGAAGAAGAAGATCACCGCCGCTCAATTCCCCTTCTAGAACCCCACTGAAAAAGCCCCATGGCATATGCAAAAAATGCAGCCAAGTCACTTCTTGAGGCCTTGCCACAGGAAGGCTTCTCTCTCTATTCTTTTCAATTCTAACGGCCTTCATTTTTTTTTAGAATTTAGGTGAGCCTCGTAGTAGTTTTGCCTCATAAGAAGATAAATGAGAGGAAGAATAGAGAGCAGAGGTGGATGCCGACGGGCAGGTGTTCTCGTGAACAGAGAGAGCTAGAGGAGCTGAGAGTGAAGCCCTTGTCTACGTCGACAACTTCAAGACGGATGTTGGTGCCTGCGCTAAAAGTATACTCCACACTTGAGCTACCCAACGAGATGGTGCTAAAAGGGGCGACATTGTTCTTGGGTTTCGAACATTCAACCTTGAGAATAGGCGGCCTGAGAATGACATAGGCAGGGGGAAGAGAGGAAGAAGAAGAAGGGGAGGGAGAGAGAGAGAGAGAGAGATTCGAAAGTTTTGGAACTCGGAGATCTCCAACCTTTTTCTGCCGATCTTGGGAAGCTTGAAATAGGGGCCTTCTCGACCTTCTTCTCCTCTACTGGCTTTTTCTTCTCACTGTCGCACCGTCGTCTAGAAATTGCAACGATAAATGTCGTAGGCGAAGGCGATGATGCTCTGACGATGGTGATCACACGTAAATTGAACTTAACGGCAAAATGGACATTTCACCCCTTCCATCAGTATTTAACGACACTTGGTAATTTTCCGAAATAGTAGGGGTTTACTTAGTCAGTTAAGGTTAGTTTAAAAAATTTATCAAAAAACAACAAAATGATAAAGGGTGAAAAAGTAAATGGGGTAAAGCTGAGGGGGGGTTTCGCCATTTGACTAAAACCTAAGGGTACCTATGCATCATTTATCCTAAAATAAGAAACAATCTCGGAAAAGTACAAAGAAGAAGAAAGGTGACGGCTTGTCCAGATTCATATCCAACCTGTATGACTGAGGGAGTTGCGACCACAGATTGGTTCGTCCAGAAACTTAACGATCGAACCCACAAAACCCAAATTCTGAATTTTCGAGTCTTTTTGGTTGCCACTCAAACTCTAAAACCTGTAATAATTCTGGTTTTAGAGGGCTTGAGGATGGATAAATTCATATAGTTTTCTGAACTCCTATAAAAAGAGGATAGAATTCGGATCAGAAATTCATTTTCTGAACCGGGTAGATTTCTCTCAGACATGGCTGAGCTTTGTCTCATGGCGTCTTCCATTTACCCTCCTGGACTGTTTCACCAAGAACAGGGATTGTGCAGGGTTTCGAAGGTGACTAGCTCCGTTGAATGCGTCGATTCGATTAGTTGTTTTGTTGATTTGTATGAGTTTTAACCATTTGTGGTTGTTGCTTAATGTTGTGGTTCAAATTCCTGTTTATTGGATTGTTGAGCTTTTGCCTTTGAACTATTGATGGGTGTATTGGTTTTTCCTTTTTGTATTTCTTTGTTCCCTTTCTTTAGAGTTTGTGCTGATTTGCATGATTATGATTCTGGTTTGAATTCTGTATTGATCTGTTACTGGTTTTTACTTTTTTTTTTCTATTTTTATTTGTCTTATGGGGATTTCTTGGCTATGTTTAGGTATATAATTGACAGGTTGGCTTTAGATTCATTATTTACTGAGTGTTTGTGTTGGGAATCTTACAGTGTTTAGGTATTTGTCAGATTTCGAAAGATTGCAGATTTTGTTGCCTCCATTGCTGTGTGAATAGAGGAATTCTAGTCCCACCTGATATGCAAGGTTGATAATCTTCTATGTTTATTAGTTAGCAGAGTTCTTATTATTTGTTATCAACGTTATTTCCTATCTGCAATTTTTTTTAGCAGTTCTGTATTAGTAACTCTTGATGTACGCAGGAATATTAGCTTCTCTGCTGTCCTCACCGTTTTTTTCCTACTTTTGTCTCCTGAGATACTTATCTTTCATATATCATTTTTTTTTTCTACTTTAATTAATCATCTTATTCTCTCTCTCTCTGGGTTACGGTTTTCAAGTGCAATTGTTTGGTTACTCAGTTCCACAGTTCCCTATTGGGGTGATGCTTATCTCCTTAAATATTGTATCAGATCTTTCTACTAAACCTCAATCCCATCTATATGGGGTTTGCTTGTCATTTCCCCCATCTGCCAATAATAAACTTTTTCCATCTTTGGTCGGTGCAGGAGTTTCAACCTTTTATACCAAGTCCTGGAACAAGACATGTCTGCGTTCATACAAGACCAATTCAGCCTGAGGATCCATGGAAGCCGGCAAGCTGGTTCTCTGAGTCTAACCAATCTGAAAAGCTTGATTTAAGTATTAGGAGGCCTGTGCTTGTTGATGTGCAAGGTTCAAAGCTCATCGTCCCTATCTTTTTTAAGAGTTGAAAATACTGTGAACTCTTTCTTTCACAAACACATACATATATTTAACAATTATCATAATTAATATTTTAATGACATTGTGCTTCTCTATTGGGTTTATTTGATGTTGCGTTATATAAATGCTTTTATAGTCATGTTTAACCCCTTCTATTTGTTAGCAGACAGTCGCCCTCACTCAGTACTCTTTAGCTTTGGGATTGCTGAACAATGCACAAGACATGAAAAGATATTGCAGTTCCTCTCATCTGGGTCAAGCGAAGCAGAGACAGATGGACTAGATCTTGCCCTATTATCTGATTTGATGGGGCTTCAAATGGCAATTGACTTGCAATCACTCCCACATCGAGTTGGTTCTTCAGATGGTGATTTTTGTCTATATGAGGTTGGGTCTGATTCTGTTCAGCCTTTCCTTGTACACCCAAGCAAGGAATTCCAGAAGCCTCTCTTGGACTTCATGGGGGATTTAACCCATAGTTCAAAAATTACTGTTAACCCTGATGGCAAAGTCTTGCTTACAGGCAGCGGAACTGAGATGAAGGATTTACTTTCTATTGTTGCAGAGTTTTACATGTCAAAGAACTTGACTGAACAGAGGAAACTACCACTGCTTGTACCACACTTTACTAGGTATTTGTCCATTCATGCTGGTTAAAATCCCCCATAGCGCAAGGATCATAATTCTTGGCTACTTTTGTATGCATAGGATGACAATTTTGAAGCTTGTGCAACTTGCAACTCTTTGCATCATACTTGTCAATGATGACATCCATTGAATACTATTTTGGATTGTCCACCAACTTGTGGATTTTAAAAGATGCAAATGATAACTGTTTGTTCAAATTCAAATTCAAATGATGATCTGAGTTCAACCGTTTATGATTGGATTAAATATGGATCCACCCCTATTTGGTCTGACATGATCTGATCTGATAATATTTAAATATATATGCTTATATCCACTTAAAATTTACATTTTATCTATTAGGAAAGTTGATTTGGATGTTGTATCAATGTTATATCTTTACTAAAGAATCATAGATTCAAGAAGACAAGAAGTTTCATATAAGTTATTTTCAATTTGTTCTATTCATTACATACAATTATTACTGGTCATTTTAGTTCATTTTATTAATATATAATATTCTGATCATTTTTAGTTTAATAATGCTATTTAATATCTGAATTCAACCTGAATCTGATGGATAAGATTCCATTAAATCTGAATATTAGAAAATTTATTTTACATCTAGGTATATCTGATTTGATCCTTCTATTTGCAGCCCTATGGATTTTGTCCTTTAGATCAGTTTGTCCCCTCTTGGATTGAGTATGGTTCTGGAGGTTCAATTCTGATTGATTGAACATCTTGTCCATTTAATGCATGGATCTTTTGCCATCAATCTAGTTTTATCTTTTGTATGCCCATTTAGTTCTAGATTTGATGATTGAGATCTTCCAGTTGGTTCAATTTTTGGGCTGTACTCATTGACAATTTGGGACTTGGTCCACTGTTTGATTGGTCTTGATGATGATTTGGTGGACCATCATAAGAGTAAGTTTGATTTTGATGGGTGTATTTATCTTGGTCAATTGCCATTTTCTTGTAATGATTCTTGACAGTTCATTTATTGTGATACTTCAATGTGAAACTTAGCAACCATTGGACTATCTATTTGTGAATTTCTTTTTTCTCTTGAAGGCCATTCCTTCTTGGAGTTGCATTAACCTGTTCCGCAATACTTGCATCTGAATGTAACTGTCACTGAGAATCATGTATTTGAATGATAAAAAAGTATAGTTACAGAGCTTGAGTCTGCTCCCCCTTCAGAAAAGATGGAGCAATACTTTGTTTTATGTTCAGGTCCCATTGGGTATGGGTATTCTAAAAGGAGAACTGAATGTTATGCTTCAGGGATTAAGATTGGCTAGGTCCTTGAACATCAGAAACCTTGTGGAGGGGGATTCTAGGGTGGTTAAAGAAATAAACTAAGGGCCCGTTTGCTTTGTGGGAATAGGGGTCTGGAATTGGAATTGGAATGGGTCATTCTGATTCCAACTGTTTGGTTGGGTGGAGCTGGAATCCCATTCCCATTCCTAGTGGAATGACATTCCCCCATTTGAGGGAATGGCCATTCCCTCCCCCTCCCTTGGGAATGAAATCCCATTCCAGATGATTCCAATTCCCATTCCAATTCCTGTCTGGACCAAACAGACTATGGGAATAGACCATTCTGATTCCGATTCTGATTCAAACTGTTAACCAAACGGACCCTAAGGTGCCATGGAAATATTGGAACATGACGAAGGAAATCCAGGAATTAGGTAGGGAAAGAATCAGTAGCTGTGCGTGGATACATAAATCAGCCAATTATATGACTGATGGTTTACCTAGACCAGGTGTAAACAGGAGTCAACCGTTTTGATGTCAGCTAAGGGATTTGAATGGTGAAAATCATAGAAATTTAAGGGTGGGGTTAGGTGGCCGATTTAGTAGCCTAAGTGTGTGGTGTTAGTTCTGATTGTAACTGATTCTTTATTATTTATTAATATTTAATAAATGTTCAGTTATTCCTAAAAAGGTGTTGATGTCAACATTTTCATGATGTAACTGTAGGGATCCAGTTTGTTTTGTACCTCCTGAGAACAACAGGTTCACTGAGTCTGCCTCAACCCTCTCTGGGGATTGTGGAATAGCCGTATGTCTCAAATTTAACTGTAGAGGTCTGTTAATCGGTTTCAGCATCTGTGGTTCTAGTTGTCTTCGTAATCTTCTTGTATTCTTACAGTCAACTGGTGCCATCAAATGCTGTCAGTGTCATCATATACAAATTCTGCCTCAGGAACTATGCTGTTATGATAAGAGACGAGCATCCACTTGTGCTGTTGGGTTCCTGGCCCAGGGGCTCAATGTTATACTTGATTTCTATATGTATCAGGCTGGATTAGCAATTGTGTGCTGGTTTTGTCAGTTCTTTTGTACTAACTTTCTAAGTATTCTATTGGTGTGTAAGGTTTTCTCTGTACTGGTTAATTTGGGGCTCCTGCTTTATCATTACATACATGCTATATATATATATTTATATATTTATATATATAGTGATGGATAATTAAAAACTTTTATTGAATAACAAGAAAATTTGGAATATTTACAATGTTGTTACAACTCAAGTTGTACATTACAATTGTGCTGAATACAACCTTTCTCTACTCACACCCTGTTTTTCCAATGCATCAGTCAAGTCATGGGTGCTGGAATACACCTTTTAATCGTTCTTGGTATGGAGATTTTCTAGGTTAGGAATTGGATGCTCTTATCCTTGCAGTATTTCTAGACCACAGACTGTATTTTCCTGACTGTGTAAATGTGTTCAATAGATCTTATAGTTTGAATAATTTGATATGGGATCTCAGGTTTATAGAAGAGATCTAGTAGAAACACATTAAATAGGGGTGTTCTTGGAACTCTATCTCTAATTCTCTACTGAATTGCCTAATGTTAGAAGTTCTTTTTGTTGTTTTATAGAAGTCATAGTTTACATGTGTGTGTTCTGTAAATGCTCCCAGAATTAATGGAACTTTCTATTGTTAATGCTTGCAGTTAGTTTTGTTCACAATGAGCACCACTATAAATACTTACTGCCAGTTTCTGTACTGACTTAACATCATCATTTTATTGTCAGACTGGAAAGGAGTGAAACAAAGACTAGTATCCATGGGTCTCCATTGAAGCTAGAAACAGTGACGGTTGCTCCTCTAAAGAGGTATATTTCATTGAAGACTGTGTCACTGAATTTTATTTCTTGTTGCACTCACTGTTTAATTGGAATTATGATTTTCATTGTTAGTACAAATTTTAATGTGAAAAATCCCATATGTTTTTGACTTCTTGTAGTTACAACAGTCAATTCTAGTTTTAGTAGTCATACTGAGAATATTACTCACATTAGGTTGATGGTCTCTAGCATGGTTTTCAAAACCGGACCGGATGGCTGGACCAGAAAACTGGGAACCGGTCACCTGACCGGTTCCGTTTTACCCCAAAACCGCTTTTTGGCCAAAAACCGTTGATTTGGTCAGCGAACTGCTGACCCGGGTGGTCGAACCGCCGACCTGGACAATGGTTTTTGGCCTTCTATAAATTTTGTTATATTTTCTGTCAGAGCGGGCCGTCCATTCGGACCGGACGGTCAGACCGTTTGACCTGGGAAATGGACCCCAGAATGGGTCCCTGTCCAGTCCGGTTTTAAAAACCTTGGTCTCTAGCATTTTCTTGACAACCTAACCAAAATTTATTTGAATCCAGCTCTCCTTTCTTTGGGGAACTAGCTTCATAGCAATTTGAAATTTGAACTTGTTATGTTTGGACTGTAATGTGTGGTACATATAATCTTGAAAGAAGCTTCATCTTTCTAATAATGCCTATGCTAATCCATGTACTTATCCCAGGTTTTAGATTTTGAATTTTCTACTCTGTTCTTTGATTCAAGTTATGATTTTATGATGACCAAGGGAAAGGAAAAAGATTGGAGAATTATGGAACCCATGTCTTTACTTCTTTGCCTTCCATGGCAGGAACTAGATGAGCTTTCCCTTTTAGGTGATCTTTACTGGGTTTTAAGTTTTCACTAAATGGCAAGCACCTCAGATCATAACTTGATAATCCTTTTGTCTTGTCCATACACATGATATCATCAATTAATCTGTTGCTGTGTATTTCATGTGAGGTTTACTGATTGATGAACCCAACCTGTTAAATCTGTGAGCCTCTTGGCTTGGGGAATGAGAATTCCTCTCCACCCTTTTGTTAGTTGTTTTAATTTGAAAATTTCCACCATTTACATTGCTAGCTTTTATGTCTTCATGCGTGAATTTATCTCATGCTCCCTAATAAGATCAACTCTAAATCTTCTTGGAACCAAGATTTCTATTTGTCACATGTAGTTCATGTGGGAATAAAATATGCTTCACTTTTTGGTTAATATTGTGTTAAATTTTCCTCATCATTTTCCGGCTCTCTAAAATGATCTCAGCCCTGAGAAAATCAAGATGAAGCCATCACCAAGGAAGAAACAAAGCAAAAAAGCAGGGAATAAGAGTGATCTCTACCGGAGAAACCATTTCCATGCATGTGAGATCCTTCTATCCCTTGTCCTAAATAGAAGGCAAGGGAAGATGGCAATACTGTCACTGAAGAAATCTGGCTCTGAACTAGCCGAGCTTCTGACCCAATTATCTGCTGGGATTGCTGGAACTGGTCTTGCTGTTATCTTCTCTGTTGTCTGTAAAGTTGTTGGAGGGAGAGTGCCCTTCTGTGCATCGAAGATATTGAACACTGGGTTTGGTTTTGCGCTGGTTTGGCTTTCTTGGGCAGTGAACAGACTGAGAGATACAGTTGTATATATCAGCAAGAACTCACACAAATTGGGGTTGAAAGAGGAGGGTATAATGAAGAGAGTAGACAGGAATATGAATGAAATTCTCTTCAGGGCTGCAACTTTAATGACAGTGGCACTGCTAAGACTTGCTTGAGCAAAGAAGGTAGGGGAATAGTTTGAAGGGAAATTAGGTCTTTTCATTCTTTTTCCTGAGCTATAGTTTGGAAAATTTGAGTTGCGGTAGATGACCAAGCTTTGTTTTTCAGGTATGATATACCGCGAGCTGGAAGTAACATACTATAAGTAGAAAGAGCTTTGTAACATACAATAAAGCTTTGTATATGCAATGAGCTAATTATTTTTGCTTACAGCCTCCTGCATGTTTCTCTTCAGCAATTAGCGTGTTTGTGTTGGGGAAAAAGGTAGCCTAATTGGGTCGTCTCTAGAAGATCCAAAGCTATGTATGATGAGTGGAGTCGTTTGGCTCAATCTCAACTCTATATGGCTGTGTAGCCCTCATGTTCACACCCCATGCCCCAGTCTCCCATTTCTTATGGAATTTCTCACTGGTATACTGATATCAACCTCCAGAGCCTATGAATTTAACTGGACAAATACTTTTTGGGCTTTTCCCGACCTTTTACTATTTCTTCCTCATCTCTTGGATAGTGATGGCAACGGGGAGGATTTTGTAAATTCTAGACTTTACCTGTCTCCTTAAACCTCCCAACCATACCTGCTCCAAAACCCGTAGCAGGATAGATTTTGAGAATCCAAATGCTACGGCACATGAAAAGGCAAAACCCTCCCTGACTGCTGACTCTACCCTCTTTGCATTCAAAGTAGGATGGTTTTACAACTTGCATCTAACTTTTTAAAATTTCTTGTTATATAAGTAATAAATAAACAAAAAAATATGAACAAATAACAAAATTTTCAATTATGTAAAAAATACATAAAATATTAATATCATTCACGTAAAATTTAAAATATTATTAAATTCAACACCTAATACATAAATTTTATATACTTTCCAATAATATGTGGGTTGGGGTCCTTGGGGATGATCAGATTAACCTAATACCGCACCTACCCGTACCTGTAAGGTTCATCATTCAAGAAAAAAACCCGTCCCACCTATATATAGGCATTTACCAACCTAATGATGCTCTATTGGACCAATCCGGTCCAAAATATTTATTAGATTGGAGTGGACCTGGTCCGTTCGTAACAAATTTATATTGGATTGGGTTGGATTAAGCCAATATCTGGTCCATTGATATAAAATAAGAATATGTCTCAATGGACCAGGTTTGGGTTGAAACCAATTTAAATCAAAATGAATTTGAATAGATTGGACCGGGTTTGGGTTGAAACCAATCTAAATCAAAATGAATTTGAATAGATTGGACCGTCCAGACATTAAATTGGACTGGTCTAAATTGGTCCAAAACATTTATTGGGTTGGAATGGATCTGATCCATTTATAATGGACTCACATTGGACTGGATTGGATTGGACCAAATCCTGTCCAATTGACACCCCTACCCTGAAGGGCCCTGTCTGACTACAAGAACCTTCCTCGTGTTGATCTACTGTATCGTCATCACTCGTACACATGGAGGAATAATATGGGCTTGCCAATCCGTTGGACGGGCCCTGCAAATTGAGTTGGACCAACCAGAGCTTGGCAATCTGAACTTCGCTTCTTATACTTTGTCCCTAAAAATCAAAACACCCGATCAGAAATTCAGAATTGAGCTCGTGTTGGGCTCAGACTGGGGAATTTCCAATCCAGACCATCCATGAGACGAGTCCTATGGAATGACCGTATATTATTCACTGCGGCTGCAAATTGAGTTGGACCAATCTGAGCCCGGCCGAACCTTTTACTGGTTTAACTTATCAAATTACGACATTGTATTTCGAGCCAAACCCATCAAACCAAAGCCCCCGGAAAGGACTCAATGTAGCCATGTGGCTAATTTTACCCCATAAATCGTTCAGAATGAAAAAAACAGGGGCCATTTTAGATGCCTATTGGGCAAGGTTTTAAAATCATCATTGATTTTTAAAACATCACGGACTGATCCATTTGAACTGAACTAGATGGTTTAACTGAAGGCAACAGCGTTAGGACTTAGGACTGGACCTTTTAAGTTTTCTAAATTTCTTATTGCATTTATTGTAGAAAATAATATATATTTTAAAGCATAAAATCTTGATTGAGCCTAATTAAACAGGCTGTTTAATTAATTAACTGATTAAAACGTGTTAATTAACCCATGAAAGTGGCATCCATTTGAAGCCTCTCGGCCCAAGTTTCCGTCTTTCAGAGATAAAAATGTTGACTACAAGGCTATCTATGAGTCCAGATCACCTGTAAACAAAACATGTTTCAACCCTCTACGGCTCTACTAACATAATTTCACACTGCACATCTCATACATGGCGGGTCCTATTTTTATTGTGTGTTCCAATTTCATGGTGAAACGTGCGGTGTTAGATCAAGTTGATAGAGGGTTGGAACATGTTTTATTGGCAGAAGATCTCAACTTATTTGTCTATTGGTATGGTGCAATTTCAAACAAATTAAATAGATCCCATCAATTAATAATTTATTTTCCCTTTTGATAATAATTAATAAAATTTTAAGGTCACCACCTGTGCATCCTCCATTTGAAGTAAACTTAGGGTGTCTTAAAAAACATTGAGAATTCATTTTGGTTCCACGTCTTGATCTGCTGGTCCAATTCACATATTTGAAGGCTATGTTTGGTTTGAAAGAAAATTAGAGAGAGATAAAGCTGAGGAAAAATTGTTAATGAATTTACAAAATTTCCTAAGAACTTTCCATGAAGTTTGTAATTATAACTAATCAGGATTGCATTGAGGCCTAGCGATGCATCCTTCCCTAGGGGGTGCTTGGAAGGACGCTTGCATTGCTAAATGTGCTCTTATTTTAGGGCCCATGTGGGGTATGGGAGATGTTCCCAATACACAGTGAGATGTGTCTATAAGGTTGTTGTGAGGCGTCCTTTGTGAGGAGCAGATCCCAATTCCCATGTGGGAGGTCTTCAGCTAAGTTGCATTGACCAAGCCACTTTGAAGAAACTACCAAAACTAGTTTCAGGGGAAAGTCATTTCTCAGCTCAATGTAAATGTTTTTGGGCTTTCCGGGCTTTTCACCAAATATAACTTCACAACTTTCCTTGTGAGTCCTGGTCAAGGTTCAAAATATCGATACAGGCTGAAATGCCGATTGGGGCATATCAGCTTGTATCTTGGGTCGCTTTTTATTTTTTTTATTAATTTTTTTCAAACTGATTTGGAGGGATTGGGTTAAGGCCCATCTACCCCTTGAACGAGGTCAGACTCTGAAACACTCCCTATAAGGATGTATCGAGAGGCCATCGATACGATATGTATCAATTCATACAACTCAATACATGTTGAAATTTTGAACCTTGGTCATATCTTGCACCGTCAGGTATGAAAACCCTCTCAAATGGGCACTTGCAAAATTAAACCAGTTGCTCTTAAAAAACGCCAATGGAATTAGTCAACAATTTGTCATTTGACTCCATAGGCGGCATTAAAGTAATGCAAATTGCTCTTGGTTAGATAATAAAAGAAGAGCAATCGGATGAATCATACTGGCTTACCAAATCGTGGAGAAAAGAGGGAGGAGCTGCAGTGGGGTGCCATTCCCACGAAACTGGCGCTGATAGAGTATGTGTTTGGGAGAATTTCTGTTTATTAATTAAATATTTGTATTTGATTTGTCTTCAAAACTGAAAAGAGTAATAATGTCAACCATTTATGATAAATAGGTGACAGTAGGTGTCATTAGGCATCACATCAGTAAAACAGTGAATAAATGCATGACCGTTGGGGAATTATTAAAATGAAGTTTCCCCCAACGGTAGGTGTACACATAAATTAAAGTCAACTTTTGTGAGTATTTATGCATACAGATTATCATAGTGGGCTAAATGCTGATTTGACAATAATGTAACGATGATTTGATAAATGATTTACAAAACGCCCACAAAACAAAACACAAGAATGACACAAATAGAAAAATCACAAGTGCATTCATTTATGGCAATTAATTTTCATTGTCAAGCGGGTCTCACACATTGCATTAGCAAAAGGCGGCATTAAAGTAATGCAAATTGCTCTTGGTTAGATAATAAAAGAAGAGCAATCGGATGAATCATACTGGCTTACCAAATCGTGGAGAAAAGAGGGAGGAGCTGCAGTGGGGTGCCATTCCCACGATACTGGTGCTGATAGAGTATGTGTTTGGGAGAATTTCTGTTTATTAATTAAATATTTGTATTTGATTTGTCTTCAAAACTGAAAAGAGTAATAATGTTAACAGTTTATGATAAATAGGTGACAGTAGGTGTCATTAGGCATCACATCAGCAGAACAATGAATAAATGCATTGACCGTTGGGGAATTATTAAAATGAAATTTCCCCCAACGGTAGTTGTACACATAAATTAAAGTCAACTTTTGTGAATATTTATACATACAGATTATCATAGTGGGCTAAATGCTGATTTAACAATAATGTAACGACGATTTGATAAATGACTTACAAAATGCCCACAAAACAAAACACACGAATGACAAAAATAGAAAAATCACAAGTGCATTCTTTTATGGCAATTAATTTTCATTGTCAAGCGGGTCTCACACATTGCATTAGCAAAAGGAATGCTTCAAAATATGAAAGGAAAAATGAAAAAACAAAGCATAGAAACGGTTTTATTGCTTTTGGTTCGGTTAGGGGTGTTCATGGTCTGGTGGGTCTTTTTTAAAATCAAACAGGTACCATCAATTTTTACAATTTCCTAAATCGAAACCGAATCAATACCATCGGTTAATCTATTGATCGGTTTCGGTTTTTGAATGATTTAGTTATTTGATTTAACTTTTTCGGTTCGATTTGATTTTTCAAATTTTTTTTCGGTTTTTTAAGCACCCCTAGGTTTAGGTTCAGCCATGGAAGCATCAAGCATTGTCAGTTGTAAAACAGAATTGTGCAAGCAGAACAGCACCCCCTTACCAGAATTTTAGCCACGTATCTATAATGTCTTACCTTATTACCTAGTGTGGACAAATTTCTCATTTTGGCCCAAAATATGAAAACTTTTGGGATCTGGGTGAATGACTCAGAAGTCAATGTCGACATCTGTAATATGAGCATACATGTTATATATATAAGTTTTTGATTAAATCTGATCCGGTCTAATATGAGTCTATAGAAGACCAGGTCCAATTCATTCTGATGAATATTTTAGACCATTTTGGATTGGTCTAATTTAATATATGGACTGTCCAGTCTGTTCAAATTGATTTTAATTTAGATTGGTTTTAACTCAAACCTGCTCTAGTGATACATGTATTCTTATCTTCTATCAATGGATTAGACATTGGTTCAATCTGATCCAATCCAATATAAATCCATCATGGATGGATCAGGTCCAATCTAATTAATCCAATAAATACTTTGGACCATTAAGTCTGGACTGGTCTAATTCAATATGTTTGTTGGTGTGTCCAATCTGTCCAAATTGATTTTGGTTTGGACGGGGTCTAAAACCGGTCTATTGACCCTCCTAATTGCGGATTTTGGATATGTAAGGTGGACCCCACCTAAAAAAATCAAATTAGCTGTATTTCAACAAAAATAAAGGCTTGCCCATAAAATCAAGGTTTTCGAACCACCGTTGACCTGGACAGTCAGACCATTTGGCTCAAGAACCGTCCAAGCAACTGGTTCCGTTTGACCCCAAACCCGATTTTTTGCCAAAAAATGTCGAAAAAGCCAACAACCCGTTAACTTGGGTGGTTGAACCATCGATCCGTTCAACAGTTTTTGACTACTTTATTTTTAATTATTTATTTTTAATTTTTTAATTTGTTTATCAGAATGGACCGTCCATTCGAACCGGACGATCTACTTGAAAACCAATGGCCAGAACGATTCCATTTCTACGTTGTTTTTTAAAATGTTGCATAAAACTTTTTTGGACCTGTTTGGGAGAGCCCCAACTTTGATGGAGCCGCTTTAAAGAAGTTATTGAAATTAGCTTTACGGGAAAGTTGATTTCTTAGTTGAATTAAAACATATTTGGGCTTTATGAGTTTTTTCACTGAACACAACTTCTATGCTTTCTGTGTGGAGCCCATCTTGTTTAGCGAGAATCGTTATTGCGTTGATTAAGAAACTGTAAGGAAGGTACTAAAATTAGAATTAGCTTCACCGGAAAGTTGATTTATTAGTTGAATTAAAGCATACTTGGGCTTTCCAATTTCTCACCAAACACAAATTCTAGACTTTCTATGTGGAGTTATGGGTGTCCAAAACAATTTGAAAAACGAACTCTGGTATTTTTGAAAAACCGAAGGATTGGTTCGGTTTTCGGTTAACCTTAAAAAAACCAGCAGTTAACCAAACCAACTGGCATATATATATATTTATATGTATATTATATATTTTAAATATATGTCACATATTATCTATATATTATGTATTATATATATTTATAATATATTATATATCATTTATTATTTATAAAATAATATTATACATATATTTATATAATATATTATAAATATAAAAACCAAACAATCGAAGTTGGTTCAGAGAAATTGAAAAACCGGTAAGACCGATTCGATTTGAAAATAATGTCTATGATTCGATTAACCGAACTGTGGATACCCCTATATGGAGCCTTCTTTAGCCAAGAACTGTTGCATGAAAACCCGTTGGAATATTTCTATCAGTAATTTGGCCAATCACTTGAGATATACTGATTGCACTGCTGTATATTGCAAGTTATGTAACCAATCACAAGTGAACACACCAGTATTAACGTTTCATAAACATGAGATCAAATAAATAGATAACCAACATATACAAGCGGCTTGTATAGTCCATAATAATTATAGGGAGTTTATTGATAATATTCAAATAAATTGGATCATAATCCTTAGACCAATGATTTTGCAAACTAATCTTAGGGACTGTGTTAACAATTGAAGTGGCTGAACCGAATGATTTATTGTTTTTAGGGTCCATTTGGTTTATTGCCTTAACTAGAATCATAGTTGGAATTGAAACCCTTTGGATTTAGAACCAATGGTCTATTCCCCAGCCTGTTTAGTTCAGATGGGAATTGGAATTGGTTGGAATGGGATTATCATCCCCAAGGGAGAGGAAAGAAATGGCCATTAGGGGTGTTCGTGGGTTGGGTTGGGTTGGTTTGAGTCATTTTATTCAGCCAACCTGATCTAGTTGGTTTACTTATTGACTAAATCGAAACCGATCGATCCTGAAGCAAAACAGACCCAAACATGAAGGGTCGGTTTATCAGTTTAGTCGGTTTTTATATATATTTTAAACTAAAATATCCATTTCTAAATATCTATTTACATTTAAGTTTATTTATTTTTAGTTTTTATGCAAAATCAAAATATATATTTAAATCAATTAGTTTTTTATGCAAAACTGATTTTTTTTGTCAATATATATTTAAATTTATACAAAACTGAATTAAATATTATACCATTGTATTATATTTGAATTGGTTTCACTTTTTAGTTTTTATCATAAATAACTAATTTTGTTTTTTTCAAAGTTCAAACAGAACAAAAATAAAATATATCAACATTTAATATATAGGGTAGGGACTAATTAATAATTACTTAAACATATAGGATCGGTTCGGTTTGGTTTGGTATGAAAACCGAAACCAAACCTTGTTGTCGGTTTATTTTCTCATACAAACCGAAACCGATCGGTGGTTTTGAAAAACCGACCAACTCGGGTTGGGTCGGGCTGGTTTGGTCGGTTTGGTTTCGCTTTGAAAACGAACCCAGTTGTCGGTTTATTTTCTCATACAAACTAAAACTGATCGGTGGTTTTGAAAAACCCACCAACTCGGTTTGGGCGAGCCGGTTTGGTCGATTTGTATGAAAACCGAAACTGAACCTAGTTGTCGGTTTATTTTCTCAGACAAACCGAAACCGACCAGTGGTTTTGAAAAACCGACCAACTTGGTTTGGGTCGGGCTGGTTTGGTCGGTTTGTATGAAAATCGAAATCGAAACTAGTTTTCGGTTTATTTTTTCATACAAACCGAAACTGACCGGTGGTTTTGAAAAACCAATCAACTCGGATTGGGTCAACCCAGTTTGGTCGGTTTGACATTTAATGTGAACGCCCCTAATGACCATTCCCTTAAATGAAAGAATGTTATTCTACTAGAATGAATGGGAATTAGATTCCAATTCCTCTCAGCCAAATGATTAGAATCAGAATTGACCATTTCGATTCTGATTGCAGACCCCTATTGCAACAAACCAAATGGATCTTTAGTGAATAAATTATTAAGGACGATCTAGCTGAGGTCAGTCCCCATTATTAATATCTTTTTGATGTGGTCTTCATTAAATAAGTGGCTGGCTTATCACTTATGACTTGTGTATTCTCTTGTTTCCTCTTTTAGAACAGACTTTTTACACTCCCTCTTTGATCTGGTCAATTTAAAAAAAGGGTGACCCTGTATATGCCAACTCTTTATCAAGTCAACAAGGAGAAGGCCAAAAGTGTGGATCCTATTCATCTCTTACCTACCAGCCAACAGCTACAACCCACAAACTTGGTGTAAAACAGATCAATCAACACCTTAAACCAAGTATTACAATTATAAAAGAAAATATCAAATAAATATCACAATCTGCGTCTAACTGGTGTCAATGGACCGGTTTTGGGTTGGACTCCGTCCAAACCAAAATCAATTTGAACGAATTGGATGAACTAATTAATAAAATATATTAAATTGGACCAATCTAAACTTAATGATCCTAAGTATTTATTGAATTGGATTGGACCTAGTCCATTTGCAATGAATTTATATTAGATTGAGTTGGATTGAACTAGTTAATATCTTGTCTATTGATAGAAGGATACAAGTGTCAATATGGATCAGGTTTAAATTGGAATCAATCTAAATTAAAACTAATTTGAACAGATTGGGCAGCCCAGGCATTGATTTGGGTCAGTCCAAAATGACCCAAAGTATTCATCGGATTAAATTGAACCTGGTCCATCTATAATGGACTCATATTAGATCGGATTGGATTGAACCACCTGGATATATGGGTCATTGACCAAGTAATGGGTTTTTATAAAATAGTGAGTTGGAAGTTGACTCAAACTAGTATTGTGATCAGACCACCACAAGTCGGACAAGATGGATCAAATGAGAGGTTGAAAACACTGATGTCTATATATGAATAAGCAAAGTTTTATTTGAAGACACTGCTTCCACAGTGAGTATTGTAAAACACCAAATGGAGAAAGAGTTTGGAGTTTGGACCCAAGTTGTCCATTAAGGGAAGTAACCGTGACATATATTAGCTTAGCTTATAAACATGGATTATTAGATTTGGTCAGTTTTCTATTCATCACGCGTATTTGGAGTATTATTATTGGTTAACACGTGTACAAGGAGAGAGAGACCACGCAAGGGGAGGGGGTAAGCAACTGGTGTATACATACGCAAGACACGTTAGCATCCAAGTTAGAGTTTTTGGGATGACATGGACATTAATTGAAATCCCTTTCAATTTTCTCAACTTAATAGATACTTCATACAAAAATATATGATTAATAAAATCTTAATAATTACAATTAGACCTGTTTAAATTAGAACCCAATCCGGTAATATTATATAATATATATATATATATATATATACATTAACATTTTTAATATATTATTAGGGTATTAGTACATTATATATAAAAAAATACAGCCAATCAACTAGTATTATTGAAGAGGTGACCAATCAAGTGGTATCTATCAAAATTCATGAAGGGCTTTGATTGGTCAAAGATCTTACAATATAATGTATTTTCAATATCATAGATTTTCCCATTTTATTATTTAATAATATATAAAAATATTACATATTAATAATATATAATAAAATTTGCTTATTCAAACTATTTGAGTTCCGGCTTAGGGCTGTCAATGGGTTGAGTCAGACCCGATAGAACTGGACCGATTTGGGTGGTTCTGATTTCAAAACTTGTCCTGATGGGTCAGTTCCGGTTCTTAAAAAAATTTTGATTACTATCGGGTCAGAGCTGGGTCCACCTTGTTCCAAACTGGTTTGGACCCGACTATATATATATATATATGTATATATGTATACATCAATACATTTATTATTGTTGTTTTATCAGTCTTCTTGTTAGCAGTTTTTATTTTAATTTTTAGCAGGGTTTTCATTGTATTTTAGGTTTTTTCAGGGTTTTATTGCATTTTTAGCAAGGGTATTATTAGCATACATATCAAACCCAAGAACCGATTAATTTGGTTCTAGGTTCCAAATTACAGACCCTATAGGGTCTGGGTCGGTTCCAGGTTTATGAATTCTCTTATCGGTTCCAAGACCGATTCTACCTGATTCCGACCCAAAACCGACCTATTGACAACCCTACTCCAATTTAAGACATTTTCTGTTAATAAAGAGAAATCTCTGAAATCTCTGAAAATATGGATTCATATGAATCCGCCAGATGTCCTTTTTTTTTAATCTGTAGACCCCGGTCTTATTCTTATATGCTTCTTCCGATACGGAGCCAAAAACCGATATTCCTAGGCGGATATCTTGCCGAGAGAGAAAATTGAATAGAAGAAGGTTTGGTTTTGTGTGACCATCGCTTGCACGGTACAGCCAAGTACAATGGTGGAGACTTAAGGAGCAAAGGTGGAGACTGGAGAGCAGCAAACGGCACACTACTGGCGACGACTCTTTGATGGAGAGGATACGCTCATCCGTCGAGTCTGAGATGTTACGATAAGTCATTTCCGGATTTCAGATCTCTTGAGAACTCTGCCCATGTTTATCTACACAATATCGCAGCCACACAAATCCATTAGTTTTACCTTACCTGTACCCGTCCATTTCATTAGAGTTCTTGGTATTGTTGGGGCACTTCAGATTGGAGTTAACATCCGCGCCCCACAGTGTGATACAGCAGATTCCAAACCGTGCATTGGTAATATTTCTTAATGATAAGTATGAGAGATGTTTTTAATACATGCTGAGATGTATATGTGGGGTGTCATCATATGATCCCTCTAAATTGATAGAAATGAAAAAAAATAAAAATAAAAATAAAATAAAATATTCCAAACTAATAATCCAATCGCCAATGATTAATAAATTTGTTCATTTCTTCATGTTTTTTTTTAAACTGTTACTGTCAGAATCAGCAATACTAGAGAAGTAGAGAATCTGGGCTATTTAGGGCCCATTTGGTTCAGGGGAATAGAGGTATGGAATTGGAATTGGAATTGGAATGGAGTATTCAATTCCAACTATTTGGTTGAAAGAAATCGGTTCTCCCATTTGAGTGAATGACCATTTCCTATTTCTCTCTCTTGGAAATGAAATCTCATTATTACTGATTCTATTTTATATTTTTATTTTTATCCGAACCAAATATAGAAATAGACGATGACGATGATGATGCCGATTCCGATTCCAACTGCAAACCAAATGGACCCTTATTCTCCGAAGGGGGGATTGTGATTCCTTACCGGAAGATCGGACTCGTCAGCTTGTAACTTCCCTTTTCCTGTTCTTTGACGTCCATAATTTCCCCACATTGCCTTTGGTTAAGGCCACGTGTCACCTCTATGGTCGGAAGGAGGCCATATCACCAAGCAATACTTGTATACATGGAAAAATTCTGGAGGAAAGAAAGCAATCCAAACACAAGAATTGCGTCCAAAATGCCATCAGCCTCAACACGCTACGCTCAACAGGAGATGAGCAGTAAACAAGGCAATAATTAAATCATTTCAAACATGGTTTTAGTTTATTTGCTTGTTTAACTCAGGAAAATTGAAAAACTAGAGAGAGAGAGAAGTGCAAAAGGGAAAACCCAGATCCCAGAAGCGAGTGTTGAACTTTCGGTCTTGGTTGAATGAAGCATAAAAGAAGAAAGCTTTTTCAGTCAGGTGGTGGGGTTTGCATTTATCGTACATTTCAAATAAAAAAAAAAAGACATCCCACGCTTTTTACAACAAAACTTAAACGACAAGGACAAAGAGAGAAACACCCAAGCAACAGCAAAGAAATCCACATGCCCAAGTTACATAACCATATGATCAGATTGAATGAAGATGAGCCAATAACAGAATTCCGCCACCTATTTCAGCAATTAATGAATACAGAGATTCAACTCAACACTACTCCTCTCTTGTATTTCTATCATCTGAGGTAGCTTCAACACAGTACTTGCAACTTCCGGTGGTGTTGAATTGATATTCCGATTCACATCCGACCATTGAGGAACTCCTGAAAAACCCAGAAACATGGACCAGAGCCCACAGTCGATTCAAGGCGATGGAGTCATCCGGGTGCAGATTACCAACTACCCATCAAGCTCCACCATTTTCGAACCCCACGAGGAATCTCCAACCCCAAGTGCATGGCAACAGAATTCCAGTTCCATCTCGGCAGGCCATGCCCCTGAGAAGAAGCTGACATTGTTTGCTCTTCGTCTGGCGATTCTTGAAAAAGCGGCCAGCGGTGTAGGAGCCTTAGGTTTCATCTGGGCAACTGTTGTTCTGCTAGGCGGTTTTGCCATTAAAATAGACACCATGGACTTCTGGTTCATCACCACAATACTTCTGATCGAAGGCACCAGAATTTTCAGCCGGAGTCGTGAGCTTGAATGGCAGCACCAGTCTACATGGCGGATAGAAGAAGCTGGGATATATAGTTTCAGGGCATTGAAATCCAGCTCCCACTTCCTTGTTCAAATCGTGACTGCAATTTTCCGGCCAGTCACTGTACTCCGGCCACAGAGCAACCATGATCGACGTGTGAAGGAGGGTACAGACACAGTAAGACCCAGCCATCGGCTTCAAAAGAAAATTTCAACCCGGATATGGGCAGCATCAGATGTCCCTTTGCTTCCATACGCAGGATGGGTTTTTCTGTCACGAAACATTGGTAAGTTGCTCTATTGGCTTCAGCTTTTATCGGCCACAGCCTGCGTGACACTCTCCCTTGTAAGGCTTATTCAGCAGGATTATGGAGACTTCAGTAATGACCCTGACAAGAAGAACCAGAAATCTGCTCTCAATATTTTCTATGGGTTGGCGTTGGCTGAAGCTCTGTTGTTTCTGACGGAGAAAGCTTACTGGGAGTGGAAGGTCATCTACTGTAAGATCTTGGAGGAGGTGAGCACGGAGTGTCGCTTAGGATATTCCGGCATGGTTTCGATCAAAAGGTTCTTCTATGATGCCTATTCGAAATGTATTAATGGCAGCATCTTTGATGGCTTGAAAATGGACCTGGTTTCTTTTGCCATGGAGCTCTTATCCTCTGGTTCCTCTGATGAGCAGCTGATTGGAGCTAGGATTCTTCAAAAGTTCTCAACCAATCCAGAGTTTTCCAAAGACACACTGCAAAAAATTGGTATATCTATATCGGTAATTGAGAGACTGGTGGAGATGTTGAACTGGAAGGATCCACAGGAAGAAGAGACCAGGCGAGCTGCAGCAGAGATATTGTCAGAATTAGCAGGGCAAAAGCAAAATTCCCTCCGGGTTGCTGGAATTCCTGGTGTTATGGAGTCAATATCATCACTGCTCTACACTGGTCGGAGTTCCAATGGTGCAGCCGATGAAATCTGCCAGAGACATGTAGTCTTGGACCATGAACACTATGAGTTTTCAGCCTTCAGTCACTTTGGTCTTCGTATTCTGAAGAAGCTTGCTCGAGACCATGATAACTGTGGGAAGATAGGGAGCACAAGAGGTCTCCTATCAAAAATTATTGAGTTCACACATGTTGATGAGAGATGGCTGAGGGATGAACATGTACCGGATTCTCAAATCAGGACAGTGAAGCTTTCCCTACAAGTGGTGAAGAGGCTTGCAATTACCACAGGAAGCACAGGAAAGCTTCTCCGGCGAGAGATCTCGGAGATTGTTTTCACAGTTAGCAACATCAGAGACATTCTACAGTATGGTGAGAAGCAGTCAGAGCTGCAAAAGTTGGGGATAGAAATATTAACTAGTTTGGCCTTTGAGGAGGATGCAACAGAGAGGATTGGAAGCACAGGTGGAATCATTAAAGAACTACTACATATCTTCTTCAAGCAACAAATTCCTACTGGAAAAAGACAGAAGGATGTGAGGGTTGCAGCCGGAGAAGCGGTCGCAATGCTGGCATTGGAGAGCAAGAGAAACTGTCATCGGATATTGAAATTGGGGGTACTACATAAGCTTGTTCTGGCACTGGGGGAACCGGTACTTTGCATACATTCAGCAAGAATTTTGAGGAACCTATGTGCCTACAGTGAACCAGGTTGCTTTCTCCATTTGAAGGGAGTCGCTGCTGCTGCACCCACTGTAAGTTCCAAGGCAATTTGATTATATAAAACCCAATTTTCCTTGCATTCCAAAATTGAAAATGCATATTCATTGATATTGATGGAAGAACAATGATTTTTTTATCATGTAAAATGGGTTTGCCATCTCTGAATTCAGAATACAAAATAAGATATCCTAAGTTGTCCATCTATCTTACTTACAGGTTCTCAAGGCAATACAGTCATCAGACAAAAAAATACAGGAAGTAATGATTGGACTTGCAGCAGAGGTTTTCAGATTCATGGATTCTCAAGAAGCAGATACAGTGTTTGATCAAACGAGTATCAGAAAGAGCGATTTAGCGCAGGAGCTTGTACAGATTCTGCAATGTTACCAGTATCCCCATATCAGAGTTCCGCGAATGAGGAGGTTTGTCATTGAGTTGGCAATTTGGATGATGAGAGACAGAGAAGAAAGCACTCGCATGTTCAAGCAACTTGGATTGGAAAAGGAGCTTGAGAATGTCATAGAGACAACAGCAGAGATTGAGAACTTCAATATTTTCTCAGGGACTGTTGGCATTAGCCGACACAGCAAGACGATCCACTCACTTGTTGATACTGCACTAGAGTTGCTGGCTGCTGTATAGAAACTGGGTATAGATTAAGTTTGTTGTTGTAGTATTCTCAATGATTTTTTTGATTGATGATGGATATACTTTTATTATGTAAATAAGTGCCAAGCATCCCAAGATATTGGCTAGCATTTGCTACCCATCCCATTCCTCTCTCTCAATGCAGATATTTTCGACAATATCTGTTGTGTTTGTGCCTTGAATTCTTTGGTTGCAACCCATTTCATGACCCATTATGCAAAATTTCATAATGGTTTGTGGTGAATTCTTTGTTTAAATTCCTAAGGCATATTCAGCTTATGGGTCCAACCTGAATATGACATGTTATGTAGTTTAACGGCTTTCTCTTTTATGTATCTTTTGCTTTTGAGAGTTGAATTGGAGAGAATTTGGGTGTATTGGGGTTTAGGGTTTCTGTGAGAGAGGTGGTGCACAATTCTGTAATCTCTATTGTTGATTTCTATACTGGATTTCTGCTCTTCCTTTGCCCGTGGACGTAGGCTATAAGCTGAACCACGCAACTCTATGTTACTTTGTTTCTTTCTTCTCTTTATCTCTCTTTTTACTTCGTTTTTGTGTCATACAAATCTGTATTTATAGGTTTTGCACAACAATATCTTTCTTCAAAGAGAACAATGCTTGAATGAATAAAGAGTGAAAATTCCTGCAAATCAACTCTTCATGAGTGCATTTGCAATTTTGGAGTGGGGGTGTGGCAAGAAGGTATTAAAAATGCCAGAAGTTAGGTCTGTATCCAATCCACCTTTCCCCAAGATTCCAGATTGCCAGAACTAGAATAGCCTTATTGAGGAATTAGTTTTTGATAAGGACAATGGGGAGACCTTTGAAAACGAGTTCTGTTCTGGAAGGAGAAAGAGAGATCTAGAGAATCCTTAGGAATTTAAATATAAGAAGGTTTTGTCTGAACATTGCTTGCACGGTATAGAGAAGTTTTGCTACTTGTAAACACAACAATGAAAACTTTAAGGACAAGGTGGTGATGAGGAAGAGCTTATGACCATCTGATCAATGAAGCTGTTTTGAGTGATAGATGGGTTTAGATGAAAAGATAAGTAGACAATTCTGGTTGAAAAACTGAAGGAATATTTAATGAATTATAAAATATTATTTTATAAGCATGGACACTTGGACAACCGATTCCTACTCAAATCAATTTCAAGGAGTAAAAAGGAGAAAAAAAGTTGTCAAATATCAATCCCAAATTCCAAGCAGTGATCATGAATGGAAAGTTGTTAAGCAGTAAGTGTTAATTAAGAAGCAACTTGTGATAATCAATGATACCCAAACATGAATACAGACACGAGAAATGGGGATACAGCTTTCCATTTTCTTAAATTCTGGACACGGATATGGGTACATGTATCTCATTTTATGTCTATTTTTTAAACCTTTGTGTCTTTAAGAAAGCTTATGTCTGCTAAATTTAATGGCCACTGCTTCAATTAAACAAATTGTGGAAAAATCTCAAAGAAATAAGCATATGCACCAATTAAATCAAAACTACCGGGGATAATAAACCCAAGACCTGCATACGATTGGCAAAAATAGAAAAATCAACATGAAAAACACAAAACAGAGAAACTCAAGAATAGTACACATATATTTGTGGTTTGACTTATAACTTACATCTACCGGTAAAGGAGGAGCTGAAATCCATTATATAGAAAACGACAATGGAGATTATAAAATTGAGAAAATTCCCAATTAGTACTCTATGCTTTGGGTCTATTGTCACTTTGGTCCCCGAACTTTAAAATGCGACAATTCAATGTCCAAACTTTCAAAACATGACAATCCAGTACTTGCTGTTAACCAGTCGTTAAGTGACATTTGAAAAAGGTACAAATGTCCTTCGAGTGTCATCTAATTTTCTTTATCAACCATCTAAACATTGACAAAAAATTAAGTCTCAAATCCTTGCCTCTTCTATTCAAGAAAGTTGGGGTCACCAGAATGCCCACTCAAACGTGACCCTAACTTTCTCGAATGGAAAAGGCAAAGATTTGGGACTATTAATTTTTTGTCAATGTTTAGATGGTTGATAAAGAAAATTAAATAACATTTAAAGGGCATTTGTGTCCTTTTCAAATGCCACTTAACAGTTGGTTAACAACTAATTAAAGGCGGGTACTAGATTGTCATGTTTTAAAGGTTTGGGTACCATCGCATTTTAAAGTTGGGAGACCAAAATGGCATTAGGCCCAAAGTACAGTGTATTAATTGGAAATTTTCCTTATAAAAATTGTACAAACCCCAATACACTCGAGCTCTTGCTCTCTCTCTACCTCTTTTGCAAGCCTAAAAAATGCATAAAAAAGAAAACCCCTAAAAACAACATAACATAATGCAAATGGATTGGGTCCATACCCCTCTTCTACTACAAACAAAGAATTCAAAGTCACAACATAACAACTACCACTACATCCATCGTTTATCATTTAGGGCATTATAATCATTTTAAACATGAATTTTGTTCAAATGAAGAAAAAGAAAAAGAGAATGATGAGAAAAAGGGAAGGCAACCAAAACCCAGAAGGGGATAGTTTTGCCTTGGAGTTGGGAGCTTGGTGTAAAGAAGGCTTCTCACTCGTGGGCCTTCCACTAACCCATGCTTCTCAAAAAGCAAGACATCCCACTTTCTAAATTAACAAACAAAGGACAAAGAAGGAAACTCCCAAGCAACAACAAGGAAAAGCCTTGCTCAAGTTACAAAAGATAACAAGAAAAACCAACAACAACAAAACTCCACCCTGATTGAGAAATAAATGATGAAAGAGAAGCAACTTCATGTCGCTCTCTTCCCATTCTTCCACATTGTAGTCGTGCTACCCAAGCTGATCATCCTCCATTTCCAGTATTTTAGCATCCTTCTATCTATTCTCTCCTCTGCAGAGCTTCAAAACAGTAGCAATCTCAACTTTGCTACTCTTTAATCCAAATGATCTCACTTTCAGTTGGGCAGTTGAGGAGCTCCTCAAAATCAAGCAACATGGGCGAGAACCCACAGTCAGTTCAAGCTGGTGGGGCTAACATGGTGCAGACTAGGAACTTCTCCTTGGGTTCCACCATTTTCGAACCTCAAGGGGAAGCTCCTACTCCAACTGGGTGGCAAGAGATGTCTGGTTCCTCAGCAGGTCATGCGCCTGAAAAGAAGTTGATATTATTTGCTCTTTGGCTTGCGACTCTTGAAAAAGCAGCCAGTGGGGTAGGAGCCCTGGCTTTCATCTGGGCAACTGTTGTTCTTCTGGGCGGCTACGCCATCAAACTAGATACCACGGACTTCTGGTTCATCACCACCATACTTTTAATTGAAGGGACCAGAATTTTCAGCCGGAGTCGTGAGCTCAAATGGCAACACCAGTCTACGTCGAGGATTGAAGAAGCTGGGATATATAGTTTCAGGGTGCTGAAATCCAGCTCCCATTTCATTGTTCAAATCACAAAAGCAGTTTTCTGGCCAGTTACTAAAAGCCTGCCACACAGCAGCCATGATCGACGTGTGAAAGAGAGCACTGATACAGAAAGAGCCAGCAATCGGCTTCGAAGGAAAATGCCAACACGGATATGGGCAACATCAGACGTCCCCTTGCTTCCATATGCAGGATGGGTTTTTCTGTCACGAAACATTAGTAAGTTACTCTATTGGCTTCAGCTTATATCGGCTACTGCCTGTGTGATACTGTCCCTTGTGAGACTTATTCAGCAGGACTTCGGAGAATTAAATGATGATCCTGACAAGAGGAACCAGAAATCTGCTCTAAATATTTTCTATGGGTTGGCACTGGCTGAAGCTTTGCTGTTTTTGATGGAGAAGGCATACTGGGAATGGAAGGTCATCTACTGTAAGATATTAGAACAGGTAAATGATGAGTGTGGGTTGGGAGATTCCGGCATGGTTTCGATCAAACGGTTCTTTTATGATGCATATTCGAAATGCATTAATGGCAGCATCTTTGATGGTTTAAAGATGGATCTGGTTTCTTTTGCCATGGAGCTCTTGGCCTCTGATTCCTGTGATGAGCAGCTCATTGGAGCTCGGATTCTTCAAAAGTTCTCAACCAATCAAGATTTTTCCAAAGAAACACTCCAAAAGATTGGCATATCTATATCAGTGATTGAGAGATTGGTTGAGATGTTGAACTGGAAGGACCCTCAAGAAGAAGAAATCAGGCGCTGTGCTGCAGATATCTTGTCAGAACTAGCACAGAAGCAGCAAAACTCCCTCCGAGTTGCTGGAGTTCCTGGTGCTATGGAATCGATATCATCACTGCTTTGTACTTGTCGAAGTTCCAATGGTGAAGTGGATGAAATTTGCCAGAAAAATGTCATATGCGACCAGAAATTTTATGATTTTTCAGCTTTCAATCTTTTGGGCCTTCGCATTCTAAAATGCCTTGCACGAGATCATGATAACTGTGGGAAGATAGGGAGCACAAGAGGCCTCCTGTCGAAAGTTATCGAGTTCACACATGTTGAAGAGAGGTTGCTGAGGGATGAAAGTGTGCCTGATTTTCATGTTAAGACAGTGAAACTATCCCTGCAAGTGGTGAAGATGCTCGCTAGTACCACAGGAAACACAGGAAAAGTTCTTCGGCAGAAGATCTCTGAGATTGTTTTCACTGTCAGCAACATCAGAAATATTCTACAGTACGGTGGCAAGCAGCCTGAGCTGCAAAGACTGGGAATTGAAATCTTAACTAGTTTGGCCTTCGAAGAGGAAACAGCAGAGAGGATTGGAAGCACTGGTGGAATTATTAAAGAGCTACTCCATATTTTCTTCGAGCAACAGACGCCTATTTTCTCTAAGAAAGAAACTGCAAAAAATCAGAAACATGTCAGGGTTGCAGCTGGAGAAGCACTTGCAATGCTGGCATTGCAGAGCAAGAGCAACTGTCATCAGGTATTGAAGCTGGGAGTGATAAATAAGTTTGTTCTAGCACTGGAGGAACCTGTATTTTGCCTACATTCAGCAAGAATTTTGAAGAACATATGTGCCCATATTGGGCAAGAACCAGATTGCTTACTCCATTTGAAGGAGATCACTGATTCTGCACCCACTGTAAGTTCTCTAACTTTATGTCTAAAACCCTATTTTCCTTGCATTTCAAAATTGAACATAATAATAACGATAGTTCCATGTTTCAATCTGCAAAATGGGTTTTTCATCTGAATATCAAAATTTAACATAAGATACTTAAATTGTCTACCTTTATCCTTGATAGGTGCTCAAGGCAATAGCATCAGAGAACAACAAAATAAAGGAAGTAATGATTGGACTTGCAGCAGAGATTTTCAGGTTAATGACTTCTGAAGAAGCAGATGGAGTGTTTGATCAAACAAACATCAGAAAGAGCAGTTTAGCCCAGGAGCTTGTGCAGATTCTGCTAAGTTACAAGTATCCCCATATCAGAGTTCCACAAATAAGGAGGTTTATAATTGAGCTGGCAATTTGGATGATTAGAGACAGTGAGGAAAACATGCATATCTTCAAGCAACTTGGAATGGAAGAGGAGCTTCAGAATGTCATAGAGACAACATCAGAGCTTGAAAACTTCAATATTTTCTCAGGGACTGTTGGCCTAAGCCCACATAATACAACAATCCATTCACTTGTTGACTCTGCATTAGAATTGCTGGCTGCAGTGTAAAAACTGGGTACAGAGAGTTTATCTCCCCCTTTCCTTTGTACTTAATCTCTATTTTTCTTAATGAAAGCGATTTGTTATTGATCAAAAAAAAAAAAAAAGAAAACTGAATCCACAAACCCAACAATATGTATGTATCATTGTTTCAGATTCATACGATATCAATGTTTTCTCTTGTCAGAAACATCTGTATGTGGTTCCTTCCTACCCATGGAAATTTGTAATACCTGCCTCCATTTTTTTTTTTCAAATACGAAAGTGTTGATGAATAAAGAATGAATTTGTCTGCAGTCTAGCTTTGTATGGGTGCCTTTTCCAGTTTTGGGTTGGGGACATGGAAAGGGACAAGTACAACTTTCTGTCTAAAAGATTTGCTCTTTCACAGTTGCAGAAATGTAAGTTTTCATCTAGGCCGAGGAACAGTAATCCAAGGTTAACCCCTTACGTTTATCCTTTCACTTGGATGAAGAGAAATAGGAAGACGGGTTTCTATTTGTTAGTGTCCACCAAGATTGTGCGAAGCCCAAAGAGAGTGTCTGGACTCTGAATTGTTATTGTTATTATTGCTTATTATCAAATCGTCTCCCTCACAACTGATGATACAGTTTAGTAACGAAAGTTCATAGAAGAACAGAAGATGGTTGTTTACCAACTCGTCATCAAATATGTGATAAGTGACCAGACAAAGGAATGGTCAACTGAAGCTTAACCTGATTAAACCGAATCCTCAAGCCTGACTCTAACTCAGTCCAACTGGGTAAGCAAAATAGAAAAAGAAATAGTCAAGATATGAACTTGGAAACAACCAAATGAAACACAGCCATTGCACTAACATATTTCAAAACATTACAAGCCCTCTTATTTTCTATGCTTCGATATCAACAGCAAGTATTTTTACAACATTTCTTCATCAACTACTTTTGAAGAAGTTCAGACCCCAACGGTGCATCAACCCATCCATGATATGGTTGTTTGGATTCTTCTGCACTGTCAAGGTGGCCCGTGTTCCATCTGACATGTCAGCTGCATCTTGTTGTGATCTGTCACCTTCTGATGGACACTGGACACTTGCAGAGGTCTCTCTACAGGCAGAAGTCCCTATACTTTCTATATTGATAGAAGATGGAGGTGTCTTGTATTTTGTTCCTGAAGAAGACACACTTGCATCAGGTCCATGTCGTTCATAATCTGAACCATGACTGTCTGTAGCTGATGTGGAACTCTCGTCCATCTTCAAGGGCCTGCAGTTCTTTGAGGTAGAAGAAGCTTCTATGTTGTCCTTTCGTGAACATTCAGGTGAACTGGTGCTTACATTGGGTATTTGTTCCTTTTCAGTAGGAATAGGCTGTCTGACCTCCAAATCCTTCAAAGATTCTATCACTGCTTCCATGATCATCTGCATGTTGGGCATTCAGGTCAAGAGAAATGAAATTCATTAATTATAGGGGCGTGAACACGGACATGCATACATGCATTAAGATAAAAAAAGATGGAAGCTCCGTTATCACTAAATAAATAATTGATTATGGTGATAATATCTAATTGTATTGATTTGGGACTCGGAGATCTTCTAAGATAGTCATTGGCACTGCAAAATGCTTAACTCAACTTGTAAAACTCACCCTTTCTTCATCTTCCACACTGCACGGAAACTCTGCCAAGTTATCAAGTGTGTACTCCACATATTCATCATCATCATCATCATCTATTGAGGTTGGAACATGTGGGCCATAGGGATGACCGTTTGAGAGTTCAAAACTAATCAGTCCAGAAGATGATGTGGCATTGTCAAGTTCGCCATCTTTTTGCTGCAATAAAATACGATATTTTAGCATTAGTTACTTTGGAACTTCGAAATAATGGGGCATTAGCACTCTGGCAATAGAGAGGTCAGTGGCCCTGGTGGTAGGGGTGTCAATGGACCGGTTTTGGATTAAACCCCATCCAAACCAAAATCAATTTGGACAGATTGGACAGACCAACAAGACACATTTAATTGGACCAGCCCAGAGACTCCAGACTTGATGATCCAAAGTATTTATTGGATCGGATTGGACCTGGTCCATCCATAATTTATATTGGATTGGGTTGGATTGAGCCAATATCTGGTCCATTGATAGAAGATAAGAATATAGGTGTCAATAGACCAGGTTTGGATTGGAATTAATCTAAATTAAAACAAATTTGAACAGATTGGATGGTCCAGGCATTGAATTGGACCAGTCCAAAATGGTCCAAAATATCCATTGGATTGGATTGGACTTGATCCATTTGTAATGGACTCACATTGGACTGGATCGGATTGGACCAAATCCAGTCCAATTGACACCCCTACCAGGCACCAGTTCATCAAATGGTGTGCCAAATTCTCTAGCTAGGCAAGGGGTTAACAGGGAGCAATTGTATTTGGGGTTTATTATTTAGATGTTATTGGGACAAAGATATGAGGTTGAGTAGCTACCGGCCTACCACTAACACAATAACCAGAATTTTTAACATCTTGTAAATACTATTCTTTATCCACAATCAACAAAAGTTTCTCACTGTTACCAATAACAAAGAAAAGCAGCAACGTACCTCCAATTTAGATTGGTTCTCTTTAGAGGGAATGCCAGAAGGGACCTGAGCAATTTCAAGGAGAACATAAGTTAGTTCAAAGATGTCAGACATCAAAATGAAATATTATACTTTTCACTGCTCAAGGTATTGTAAATCTAACCTAGTCCACTTATTCATCATCATCATTATTGTTATTATTTTTGCAATTTACAAATAACTATAATTTATAGATGCACACACCAACTGCATCAAACTTGGGCAGTTAAACATGGGTAGAAATCTTAAAGATGCCCAGCCAGTTGACCACCAAACCTATAGAAATACTTACGTGACATATCAGGCTATGAAGGGTATCAGTCCTGTTGGAGAACTAAACCAAATTGGCTGACCCAGTCAAATGGATGTAATCTAGAAGAGACAACCAAGTTGAGGACAACTCAACTTCTTGCAAGACAAATGTGAGTTGCAACCATTAAAAACTCTGTTCTTCATGATTAAATGTGCTAGAATTATATTTATGTAGGGGTGTTCACAGGTCATTTCAGTTCGGTTGGCCTACCGAACCAACCTGGTCAGGTTGGGGAGTTGGTCACCTGAAACTGACACCATTATTGAAAAACGGCCAACTTGGGTTGATCGGTTCAAAAGATTTAAATTTACAATATAAAATTTTTTAAACTAGGCAATATTGGAATTTTCCTGTTTTCCCATATTAAAAAAATAACTTTAAAATATAAAATATTAGCATATCTATGGCTGGGTTGGGTCGGTTTACACATGACCGAACCAAAACCGACCCGACCTCTCAGGTTAGCATAATGGCTGAACCAAAGCAAACCGAAAATACTAGAAAATTGACCAACTTGGGTCAAGTTGGGTTGGGTTGGTTGGTTTAGTTGATTTCATTGGTTTGATGAACAGCCCTACATCTATGACATCATTCTATTAAATTCTTTTGACCCAGATATTCTAACGACTTGACCAGGCACAAACACATTAGGTTTCACTGTCGAGACAGCTTTTGATTACTATGATGTGACCTGTCTGTTCAAGGTTTCATGCTTGCACTGCTTCAGGCTGGTTATTCTAAACCTGGATAAGGTCTGAATCTACTTTGGATTATGCATCCTCAAGCACAACATAAACTTATTTTCAGAGTACAAGAATTTATCCCAACCCAGGTTGGCTAATCCATAGACAGTGATACTGATTTTGGTTTTGTTTGGTTTGGTTTGTACAACTGCCAACTAAATTCAGCTATGACCTAACCAACTTCCAAGCTCTAGCCATAAATGATATAATAACAAAATCATTATCTCCTTACAGGAAAAAAATTATGACATATAATTTAGCAATAGCCTATCAAAAAGAAAATCTAACATATCAATAAGTTTCTACTTTGTTCATAAGGTATATAAATGTACATTTGTAAGCTTTTCACAACCAGTAGATTTCAGCCAATTAAAATTGTAAAACCCATGCTTACAAAAATAGCATTTCATATAATGCATCAAGGAAATTGAAGAGGGTGATAGGTGATTAAATCAATCTAAGCAAAGCCAAAAGGGCAATTAAATCAACCTAGCATCTTTGATAGTTTATTTCAGTCTGTTGGAGTAAATGGAAGAAGAGAAATAGGTGTATTTTTTAGGACAAATACATGTCAAGAAGAAAGTTATTGTTACCTCTTAACACAGAGATTGGATGTTTGCTCATTCAGAATTCAATGGGATTAATAGAGAGGGATTTGGGGATAGGCTCTGGTTAACTGTAGGGTTAATAAATGGGAGTAATTTTGCATTTACGTTTTGCAGTTGTTTTGACGTGTGTTTCTGGCTGCACCATGGGGTGAAATTTCTTCACCAGTGCTCTGAATTTTTTTATTTTAATCGAAATTTGCTTTTTAGTATAAAAATAATCAATTTTGCATCATGAAGTTGCATTTTCTGAGAAACAACCATTAAAAATAAGTAATAAGATCAACTTTGTCCTTTTACCAACTCAATGTTGTTAAGTCCATGGATCTAGAAATTCATTTTAGGCATTAGAACTATCTCATGCTCATTGAGGATTAATTTTAGTCATGTATGTAACTTCTAAAATCAGAAGTCATAAGTCATAAGAAAATTTTTACCAACCTCAATCCTACTCATAGGCCTTCTGGAACGAAGTTGTCTAATGGCATCTTCTGTGGTGCTTGACTCTAGTTCCACAACCAATAATGAACAAATAAGAGAATAGAAAAGCTTCTATAAAGAGTGCTGGGCAAAAACAAGAACTTAAAAGAAAAGATACATATGGTTTCTCAGTCATGCCTTTAGATGCTTCTGTATAACCGTGACTGTAGTTTGTATATCCTACTCCATGAACTTTATGCCAAATATCCTGTAGATTGAATCATCCATTTTGATTGTGATTGAAACCCAGCATCTAGTAGTTTCAATTAAATAAAATAAAATAACATTCAACCACATGCATTCAGATTCAGTTTACCTCATCATAGTAATCATGAAAAGTCAAGTCATTTCCCTCAGCTTCCTTTGGAGGTTGCAAAACATTATGGAAGAAGATGGTTATAGAATCAAAGTAGAATTGAGGGCGTGGAGAGTTGTGATCTCCCTCAAATTTGATGATATTTTTGTCTCCCTGTTGATTAAAAAGTCAAAAGTCAAGCATATCACAAAAGAATATCTATGAAATATTTAGAAAGAAACCACCAACGTTTCCACTCAAGCATGGGACTGCAAATAAATTTGATAATAGGTTTTACTTTCTTTGTTTATTTGTACTGCAGAAAATGTAAAATAAAACCTGAAACAAAATAAAATAAAACCCAAAGAAAAAATGAACCAAAATCTACAATTTTCTCATTCACTCCCATGTATTTGTAATAGTGCCAATGAAATTGTAGTGCAAACAAACATAGTCTCATGCCGGATAAACTAGGAAGCAGAGAACGACTATGACTATTGGCATTTTATGCTTGAGGGATGCCAAGATGGCATATCATTATTTTGTAAGTTGTAAGTCCAGCTGATTCTTGGGGTTATATTTCTCTGGTCATTTACTGCTTTCCTCAAACTATTGGATGCCTTTAGCAGTACTCCATGAGGGATTAAGTAGAAACAAAGAATTGTATGGAGACCAAATACTTTGACCAAATTGTGGTGGACATAGCAGACAGGAATACATCATTTGACAATGTAAACAGGTTAAAAGGGCTGATAGGAAAAAGATTTAGAGGTTTCTTTCTTTCTTTCTTTATTTTATTTTATTTTTGTGTGTGTGGAAAGGTTGGAAAGAGGAAAGGAAATGCCATTTAGTTGAATGAAGAAAGGTATACTTTTAAAAAGAGCAGGGCGTCCTGGGAATCAGAAATATGAAGCATTTTAACTTGGCACTACTCTGAAAGTGGCACTCGCATTGGCATTTCATTATTGACTGTTGAGACAAACAACTTATGGAGGCAGGTTGGGGTGATCATGAGCTGGGCTGGGCTTACAACTTTAAATATATTAAATACATATAATATTTTGAATTATATATGCCATATTATAAAATTACACAAGCACACACATAATATACATAGTGTGGGCCAAGTCAGGCTAGAAATGATCATCTCTAGAGGCAGATAATTGAAGACAAATCTGGGCTGGGATACAATGAAGTGAGGATTTCTTATAGCTTCTTGTTATGGAAGGGAATAGAAAAATCCTTTTACTGTTTCAGGAAAGGAATAAAATATAAGGTAGGAAAGGGGGGCCAAGTCAGGTTTTGTCTTGACAGGTTATGTGACAGCAGACCCCTAAAGGAATTATACCCCTCACTCTATGTTCAGCTTTTGGAAAGAAATATAAAGGAATAGAATCATTTTAGAAGTGAAAAAAATTAATAAGCAACAAAGGAAATGATACTTGCATGGATAATAAGCTGAAAAGAAAATTTCCCAAAAGAAAACAATATCTAAAATACTTACCACATAAGCATCATATATACGATCAGAGTGGTGGGGCGGAATAAAATCATCATCAATGGCATGGCCTATTAAAGCTGGAACAAAGCAATTGTTTGCTACCTGTAGTTAGGAAAGCAAGAATTATTAAAAAGACAAGTTTTGTAAAGAGAAACACATAAAATCAAAATAATAAACTCCTCAAAAAAGAAAGGAACATGGGCAGTTCCTTCTGTTTTTCTTCCTCTCCTTCCGTTTTTTAACCAACTCTTCTTGATGCAGGAGCTCAAGAATCCAAATTGGACTTTTCTGAATACTGTTATATTTTTAGACAGTAGAGGTATTTTGGTTTCTTTTTATATCTTCAGCCCATAAGTTTGGCTTATCTATGCATATGACTATTGAATTTGGAGGTTATTTTCTGCTTGACGTTGGTGAATGATTCCCAAAGAGCAAGAATTTGTAAGAACCTTGACACTTAGGAATGTTTCCTATTCTATGTTATTCTCTATCCCTTCCAAGTTTTTGGAATTCAGCCACCAACAATCATCACAGACTTGGAAAAAAGCAATTGACAGCAATTGTTCAACATCAAATAAAGCAAGGATCAAAGTATCAATAAGCGCCAATGCCAAAATTTGGGTATCGGTGCATGTTGATAGACCGAGATTCTTACTTTTCAAAAACCCCAAACCCCTAATATTTTGGTGTATCCATGAGCCTCCATGACCTTGGATACAGATACGATATGCCTAACACAGGCAATATCACATCAATAATTTAATCCTTGAAATAAAGGACTAAATTAGTTTTATGTAGGTCTTGAGAAGTAGAGGGTCTAAGTGATCTGAAGCCCAAGAATAATATCTTTGCAACTGCTTTCCCCCAATTACATCTTGTTTGTTGTACTTGTTTTCAAAAATAATGTCATCCCTTTCCATTCAATAAGTCCAGAAATTCACTGCAGGGATCAGACACTAAATATTTTCCCTCTCTTATTTAGACTGTCAATATGCTAGTTGGCTAGGGTTTCTGTGGTAGAGTTGGGAAAGACAGAAGATGTTTAGGCAGTTCAGGAGTGTCCAAACTTTGCATCTAATGGGACAGTGAATAAAAAGATGGTCTGATGTATCTGGATTGGTGTTGTGAAAGATAAAGAAGTGGAGGGAACATCCGAGCCTCCGATAATGGGCTTGTCTCTAGTAAGGCATTTGCTAAGAGAAGCAGTTCAAGTAAAAAAGCCTATCTTGGAGGGAACAAGAAGATACCGAATGACTTTGTGAGGGATAATCACAGAAGTAGAATTAGCACGTTTTCTTGCAAAGGATTTGACAGAGCAGCAGCTGGATTTATCCTGTTTCCAAACTCTACTGTCATTAGAATCTAAGTTCAGCTGGTGTCTTTGGAGGGTAAGTAGTAGCTCTACCAATGACCAATTTCCCAATGTAGGACCATTACCCATATGCTAAATTACCACTACAGAGAGGGAAATAGTTCCTACAGAAAGTCATTAATATCCTTCTATTGTGAAGAGAAAAAAAAAGACCTAGCATGAAAATTGTGTCATAATATCACAAACATTTAGCCATTTCTCCTCTCAGATAGCTGTTTATTAGGGAATGAGTGTCCTGTATGTTTTTTTGTTATCAGTAACAGCCAAACTTTATTAACAAAGAAACATGTTTTATATTTTACAATACTTTTATCTTAAAAAAAAAGCTTACAACTTTTCCCAATACATTTGATCCCTTCCCACCCATTGCTTACACAAAATTGTTTGCTACCCTTTGCACCCATTGAATCCTACCTCAATGCCTCTTGTTAGCCACTTATTTTTTTTATTCACCAATTTGAAATATCCTTCAATAATAGCATGTTGATGTTCAAACTTCTTGTGCTTTTGCACATCTTCCAATATCGTCGTAATCTCTTGGGAATTTCTTATGCCTATTGGGACCAAGTAGAGATGGGGCTGTCAATGGGCCGGGTCCGACCCAATGGACCCGAACCAGTTGGGCCGATTCTTGTTCCAGGAACAGGAACCAATGGGTCGGTTCCGAGTCCAGATATAGTGTCCCAATTATTATCGGTTCGGAACCGGTTCTACCTAGTTCCAAACCGATTCAGACCTGACCCGAGCTATATACATGTAATATATATAATATATTAAATAAATTATATATATAATATACATATAATATATAGTATAATATTTAATATATACTAAACCTATATATTTATTTATTTATTTATTTATTTATGTATTATAATCGGGTTCATAGGATCAGACCCGATTGTGCCGAGAACTGATCGGTTCGGTTCTAGGTCTAAAAATTACAGACCCTATCGGGTCTGATTCGGTTCCAGGTCCTCAATATTTCAAGTCGGGTTGGTTCTGATTCTAACTGGTCCCAGCCCAAACCCAACCCTAGAGGTGTAAATCGGGTCATGCTGCCTACAGTCCAACATGACAGCACATGGGTCGTGTTAGGCACGGCACGATTGTGTGGGCCACAGGCCTGCAATGGGCCGAGTGCAGCCCATCCGAGAAGCCCAAACAGCTAGTTTCAGCTTTTTAGGGGGGTTTTACAGAAATACCCCCTTAATCAAAAGCTACAAGCATATAAACAGCTATATAGGGGAGGGGGTATTTATGTATTTTGGCTTCAGGGGGAGAAAAAGACAATAATGCCCCTCCAATAGCTATATCCTATATAACAGCTAGTTTGGGATTTTGGGGCCATTTGGATAAAGTGATAAATGACTTTATAATGACCAAAATACCCTTCCAACAACTAAAAAATGGCTAGTTTTTAAGGTATTTTGGGTAATTGAATTATTTTCAATTCCTATAAATAGCCCTATCCTTAGTCTCTTCTCATCACACCAATTCAGCAATTCACTTCTCAATTCTCATACTCTCTTAGTCTCTCATCTCATACAGTCTCATACTGTCATACACTTGGCAATTTAGGAGGAGGCTTTGAGGCTTCGACCATTGAAATCAAGTTGAGATTCTGAACCAATAATCCGGCCATCCAAGTAAGTGCAATTAAATTAATTTTTATTTTTTAGAATTAAAAAAAATGGTCGGCTCCTCCTCCCGAAACCAATTCCCCAACATTAAGTTCACTAGCCCGATTTGGAAAATATTTAAAGGGAAAATTCCTTATCACTACTCTAAACTTTAGGGGTTGTCTCAAGTCAGTCCCCGAACTTCAAAATGTGTCTTTGCAGTACCCAAATTTTCAAAATGTGTCTAATAGGCCCTTGTCGTTAGTGGTCCATCAGTTACTTTTGAAAATGTCAAAACTACCCTTCTAAAGAAGACATTGTTCATTTGTCTTTTGCCTTGAGACTGAGGACAAAAATCATAAATTCATTTTGCAAAGAGAGAAATCATGCCCAATGCAAGCCGATGGCAATCAGTTGAGGCAACCCTTGATCCCCTTCACAGAGAAGATGTATAGGTTCTTGGCACTTGTGTTATCAACACAGTTCACCATTGTCCAATAGACCAAGCGGCATTCGAAAATCGGAACTTGTTGTTGGCCGCAATTAAGCTTATATAAGCATTACTTCCCATAGACCATGTAGAAATTCCAAACCAGCAGACAAGGCGGAATTAATTGGATTAGAAATTGTTTGTAAAGAAACAAAAGACCAATTGTTTTAAATGTTATCAGCGTCATTTTGGTCCATGTAAGAGTTCAAGTGAAACCTAGAATCATTTTTTTTTTTTAACCAAACCAAGGAACCTTTTTCAATTATTGTACACATTATGAGTTTTAAGTTGTATTTCGTCATTTCTACTATATCTTGAGGATAGAGAAATAACTAAGTGGCAAAGGAAAAAAGAAGATAAATGGCAATTTGTCATTTGAAACCAAAAGCTTTAGTCTTTAGATCTTCTGAACTAACGAAAGTAACATGGAGACCATACAACACCCTTGAAGGAATTATGACAAAGGCTTCCTGTTTCATGTTGGAAATATTCACTACCACCAGCTCCAAGGTTTCAGACTTCTCGTCCCGAACGAAATTCGTAACATACCCATCGTCTTCATTACCAGCAAAATGGCTTCTCCTTCTGGGTATGAAGCATGACTCTTCGCCGAACCTCTAGTCACCATACATGAACTTCCTTACATGTCCAGTCTCCAAATCAACCTTGGCAAAATCTGAGCATTTTGGCTATTGCTAGGTAGACATATCGTATCTTCTGGCCGAGCAGTTTCTTATTGACTTGCCCAGCTTCTAGATTCAACCCTGGCACAATTTCCCAACAACTTGACTCAATGATTGTCAAGTTTAGCTGAATTTCCGACAGCACGCTGAGCAGCGCCTCATCACGGTCGTTGAAAACAGAGTCTGGAGGAGTCATGTAGGACCCTAGAACCTTGATCAATATGTCTCAATTGCTAGTTCTCTTCCCAAGAATTCCACAAATGGAAGCAAAAATAGTTGGTGTTAGTGTTGAGTATGTAGGGGTATTTCTGTCTTTGTGCTTGTGTTTAGGTGCTGATGTGTAAGTTTATGTTAGATTTAATGTCCCTAACTTAAGTAGGGGAATATGTGACTTTTCCATATTATTTTAGTAATATAAAATACATCTGGCCGAATGGGAGAGTGTGCTTTTTCTCTCATTTGAACCAGAATCTTTTCTCCTTGTTTCTCTTCTGCTCTTCTCCTTTCTCTCTTTCTCTCCTCTCTCCTCTCTCTCTTCCTTGACTGTTATCAGTCTAACAAGCAGACTGAACACTAACATGGTATCAGAGCCAAACTGAGCAAATCGGATCTGCCCAGAATTCTGTTATCTGCACACCCAGCCTAGGGTTTTCTCTTGTTTTCTTTGCCATCAGCTAGAGATAAGAGAAAGGGCTGAAAAGGAGTGATCGCCCTCCCCTAATTGATGAAGAGAAGAGGGTTGATTCGTGTGGTGCAGTGGGTGTCTTGTGTGGTCTGATTACCAGGTGATCAGGTAAGAGGTTTTATGCATTTTTTCTTGGTGTGAATCAAATGAGAAATCTATTTCAGACCGTATGGTGGAATTTCCAATTGTAGTGTGCTAGGGTTTGTGCACCCTTCAGTGTGATTCGAAGGGGGGGTGTTTGACGAAAGCATGAAAATGTATATCTAAAGTGTGCTCAACAATTGACATTTGTAAAATAAAGAGCTTAAAAATAATATTTTTCCATAATAATTTTGTAAATGTCAATTTTATTATTTGTGCAATTTTTATGCTGAAAGAATTAATAATTGAATGGAGGAAAGCCCAAACATAGGTCCAAGAAACCCAAACCCAAGTTCCATGACCCAAGTATGAGTGTTGATTCGTTTCCCGCTTTACTCTGAACAGGGTCCGGTATTTTGGGCATAGCTTTCTCTACAAGTGTCGAAATTCAATGATTCTTGAGACTATGGACAGATAAGAGATAGGGCTACAATTCATCTGTTGATAACTTCCTCTAAATCAATCTCTATCCAGGCGAAAATTGGGGGATAAGACGCGGATCCGGGCTGAGCAGATTGAGGAGCTTGGCAGCACAATAAAAATGAAAAATCTGACCAAAAAGGGGGACGACTTCTAGAGGTTATTTTGGCATTATTTCTCAGCCTTTCGCAGAAGAAAAGAGGGGAGAATGACGTCCAAACGCGGCTAAAGCTTCAACAAGGCTAGGGGGGATCTTCATCGATGAGTTTTACTTGTTATTTTACTTTAATTTCTTGAGAGATTTCAATGTTTAATTTTGTTCTTGAGAGATTTCTTTTATTATTTTGATAAATTCAGAAGTTATATTCTTCAATTTCCATATAAGATTAGTCATGCTCTTTTTATGGGTTGATCCTTGGCTGCAATACTGTCAAATCTGATATATTGTCGTTCTTGGGTAGCTTCTAAGAATAGATCATTCTGTTCTTCATCGAAAATTAATTCTCTCAGAACAAATACTTTTGTTCTTGTCGTTGGCTTCAAAGTTATATTTTCCGATTGTTTGTTTGGGATGTGAAACTTGCAATTGAGTAATAAATAGGAATCAAAGTCGAGACCAGTTAAGCAAATCGATCAAGTGAATCTCGAAGCCTTGTTCATCACAATACTACTTTTCATCTTTTAATCATCGTTACTTTTATTCAAATATTTTTGCTCTTCTTTTTATTTTTAGAAAATCATTTTTTCTAGGTTATTCACTCTTAGCGATAACTCCTTTTGTTGGTTTAATCAGCTTCTTTGTGGATTCGACACCTAAAGCTATGCTTCAACAACCGCTCAGCCAAGGATAATAATTTTAGGCGAGACAGTGTTCCTCAAACAGTGTTGTGAAGTTTCAGGTAGTCGTGGAGTTGGGTTTGTGGTGTAAAGAGTGCAATTTGCAGCAGTAGTAAGTGCTGAAATCAGTGTATAGTGTGATCTAGTGTGATGGTCCCTACTAACTACCTGAATGTTCAAATGACCTCCATTTAGCTGAATGGAGAAAATTATGTACCTTGGGCCAAATCTGTAAAAGTCTTTCTTAAGGCAAAGAAGAAGGTGAAGCACATAAGGGACGAAAAACCTTCCACCGATTCTCATGAGTATGATGATTGGGAGCAGGCAGATGCACAGATCATCACATGGTTATGGAATAGTATGGAACCCAAGATTAGTGTAAATTTCATGTTCCTTGATACTACCAAAGAAGTGTGGGACCATGCTAAGAAGCTGTATTCGGGTCAAGACAAGACAACCAGAGTATATCAGTTGTACCAGGAATACTTTAATCTACAACAGGGTAATCAGAGTCTTGAGGAGTACTATGCTAGTATGAGAAACATTCGTAATGAATTGAATGTTTATCACCCCCTCACTTCTGATGTCAAAATTCAGCAACAGAGAGAACAACTTGATGTGACTCGGTTTTTGGTGGGGCTGAAATCTGAATATGAACCAGTGCGGGCTCAGATACTAAGAGGGTCAGCTCTCCCTTCCTTAGAAGAGGTGTTTGCTCAACTCAGGAGGATTTCCATTGGATCTACCGAGAATCCTAATATTTCCGATAGATCAGCCCTAGCAGTATCCAGAGGCTGTGGTGTTAGAGGTGGAGCTCGGGGAGCTTAGTCTGGCCGTAGTGGTAGTAGTGGACCTACATATAACCGTGGTGGTGGTTGTACTGGAGGTCGAGATTCAAGGGGAGCCCGTGGCAGAGGACATAGTTCGGGTCCAAGGAGATGTACACACTATGGTATGGATGGACATACCATTAATTATTGCTATGACTTGCATGGTCCACCTTCAACTTGGGGCTAATCATGCCGTGACCAGTGACAGTAGCTTCAGACAGGAGAGCCATTCAGCCGATCAGGTACCTCCTACATCCACAGATGTTACTGGGAAGGAGATGATGAGTATTCCCCGTGATGAGTATGAGAGGTTAGTACAAGCCACATCTCAGCAGAACATGGCCACTCTCGCACACTCAGGTATGGCTTGTCTGGCATCCACACCCCATCCCTGGATTATTGATTCCGGAGCCTCCGATCACACGACTGGAACTCCATGTGTGTTTTCTTCCCTCTCTCATTGCCCAACATCACAATCTGTTACCCTTGCTAATGGCTCCACATCCTCCATTTGTGGTGTTGGTAATGTTGACCTAGACCCTGTATCCCTATCCTCAGTTTTGTATGTCCCCAAATTTCCTTTTAATCTTATGTTTGTTAATAAGTTGACCAAGTTTTACCCCTCTTCGTGTGTTTTTCAGGATCTCAAGTCAGGGATGAAGATTGGTGGAGGGCATGAAGCTGGTGAATTGTATTATCTTGATGGTGGTGGAAGTACGTCAACAGCTCTCCAATAGTCCCTCTCTCCTCTCCAGTGGCACTGTCGATTTAGTCATCCTTCACTGAAAGTTTTGAAGTCTTTGGTTCCTTCATTGAGTCATCTTTCTGTTTTGGATTGTGAGTCATGTCAGTTAGGGAAACATCATCGTGTTCCCTTTAGTCCTAGAGTTGATAATCGTGTATTGAGTCCTTTTTCTTTGGTTCATTCAGATGTTTGGGGTCCTTATAAAGTGATGTCATACAATGGATATAAATATTTTGTCATTTTTGTTGATGATTATAAAAGGATGGCGTGGCTCTATTTAATGAAAGAAAGAAGTGAATTGTTTACCATTTTCCAAAAGTTTTATGCTGAGATTCGCAACCAATTTGGTGTTCACATTAAAATTTTTCGTTCTGATAATGGCCGTGAATATCTCTCTTCATCATTTCAAGACTACCTAGACCAACATGGCATTATCCATCAGACTTCATGTACCTACACCCCACAACAAAACGGGGTGGCTGAGAGAAAGAATCGTCACCTCTTGGAAATAGCTCGGTCCTTCATGCATCACATGAATGTTTCCAAATCCTTTTGGAGTGATGCAGTGCTTACTTCCTGCTTCTTGGTTAACCAGATGCCCACATCTATCCTTGATGGTCATTCCCCATTCACCACATTGTTTCCTACCTTGTCTCCATTTTCTCTCTCTCCTCAAGTTTTTGGATGTGTTTGTTTTGTTCATAATTTGGGGCCAGGAATGGACAAGTTAGATGCACGGTCTATTAAGTGCATCTTCATTGGCTATTTCCGGACTCAGAAAGGGTATAAGTGTTTTCACCCTAGCTCTCGGCGTTCCTTTGCATGTGTTGATGTTACTTTCTTTGAGTCTACTCCATTCTTCTTGGGATCCGGTGATGTTTCTTCCTCCTCATCACCTCCTCCCCTTCCTCTTCCAGTTGTGGACTCTGTTCCCCTTGTTCCCGCAGTGACCAAGTCTTTGCCTCCGGTGCCACCACCTGTTGAACGACCACCGATCCATCACGTGTATACACATTGCCCACGTGTACCAGCACCTCCTCCAGCTTCATCATCATCGACAGATCCGACAGTTGTTACCACACCAGCCCCGACCCCAGTATCTAATCTTGATCTTCCCATTGCCTTGCGGAAAGGTAAGCGCAGTTGTACCCTTATCCTATTTCTAATTATGTTTCACTAACTCACCCTTCCACTTCCCATCGCCAGTTTATCTCTTTGTTATCCTTTGTTGTCATACCTAAGGATGTCCAGGAAGCCCTTGCCTCTCCAGGATGGTGTCGTGCGATGGAAGAACTCTCAGCTCTGGCTTATAATCATACATGGGAACTCACCACTCTTCCTCCTGATAAGTAGGTTGTTGGCTGTAAGTGGGTTTATACGGTTAAGTACTTATCTGATGGTAGTCTAGAGCGGCTGAAAGCTAGATTGGTTGCCAAAGGGTATTCCCAAACCTATGGTATTGATTACACAGACTTTCTCCCCGGTTGCTAAGATTGGTTCAGTCTGTGTTGTGATTTCTCTTGCTGCGATGTATGATTGGCCCCTCTATCAGCTTGATATCAAGAATGCCTTCTTGCATGGTGATCTGCTCGAGGAGGTCTATATGGAGCAACCACCATGGTTTGTTGCTCAGGGGGAGGATGGTAAGGTGTGCCGACTACTGAAGGCCATTTATGGGCTTAAACAGTCTCCTCGAGCATGGTTTGGTGGATTTAGTGAGGTAGTAAAGAAGTTTGGTATGAAATAGTGCCAAGTTGACCATTCCGTCTTCAGTCATGACTCTCAGGTAGGGAAGATCCTATTAGTGGTGTATGTAGATGATATTGTCATTACCGGGAATGATAAAATGGGCATTGACAGGTTGAAGATCTTTCTACAGGAACATTTTCAGACAAAGGACCTTGGTAAATTGAAGTATTTCTTGGGGATAGAAGTAGCAAGGTCCAAGCATGGTATTAACTTATCTCAGAGGAAATATGTTCTTGATTTGCTTGAAGAAACAGGTTTGTTAGGTGCTAAACCAGCCGAAACTCCTATGGAAACAAACACTAAGATGAGCAGTAATATGGGTGAAGTGTTTGAAGACCCTGGCAGATACCGGCGGTTGGTAGGTAAACTGAACTACCTAACCATCACTCGGCCAGACATTTCATTCGCAATTAGTGTGGTAAGTCAGTTCATGCAGAAACCTCTGGTTCCACATTGGGATGCGGTTATAAGGATTGTGAGGTATTTAAAGGGGGCTCCTGGTCGCAGTTTGATATACAGAAGTGGTGGCAAACTTGAAATAGAAGGATATATTGATGTTGATTGGGCCGGTTTTGTATCTGATAGGAGATCTACCACAGGCTATTGCACTTTTCTTGGGGGTAATCTGGTGACATGGAAAAGCAAGAAGCAGACAGTTATGGCAAGAAGCAATGCAAAGACAGAATATAGAGCTATGACACATACTACTTGTGAATTAGTGTGGCTAAGGAACCTTCTACAGGAGATGGGATACACTGTTGATACTCCAATGAAGCTCTACTGTGACAATCAGGCTGCAGTTTACATTTCCTCTAATCCGGTGTTTCATGAGAGGACCAAACACATAGAGGTTGACTATCACTTTGTTAGAGAGAAGGTGCTGAGTGGAGTGATAGACACTGCATATGTCAACACACGGAACTAGTGAGCAGATTTGTTTACTAAAGGGTTGAGTCGGGGGAGAGTGGACTACATATGTAACAAGCTGGGATTATATGATATATACTCTCCAGCTTGAGGGGGAGTGTTAGTGTCGAGTATGTAGGGGTATTTCTGTCTTTGTGCTTGTGTTTAGGTGCTGATGTGTAAGTTTATGTTAGATTTAATGTCCCTAACTTAAGTAGGGGCATATGTGACTTTTCCACATTATTTTAGTAATATAAAATACATCTGGCCGAATGGTAGAGTGTGCTTTTTCTCTCATTTGAACCAGAATCTTTTCTCCTTGTTTCTCTTCTGCTCTTCTCCTTTCTCTCTCTCTCCTTCTCTCTTCCTTGACTATTATCAATCTAACAGGCAGACCGAACACTAACAGGTACCTCAATCCAATGAATTCTTGACGCATCTCTATCAGACCTCGATAAAATTCCGAATTGAGATGTCTTTTTTGGGTCAAAGACTACCAGGGATCTATCGCGAACCATCTTGGAGAGTTTAAAAACAATTAAAAAACCAAGGGTCATAAAAAAATTTATAAAAAACGCTTATCTGATATGATAAAAGACACTTCATTCAATACAACAACAATAGTAGCAGCATTGGATGGAGTCAGGAGCGGGCCCCTTTCTCATGCATCATGAAGGGAGTGGGGTTCTCTTCAATCGGGTTGGGAGGATGAAGCCACTTGAGTGGTGGAGGATGTGAAGAACCCATAAATTGAATGGTTGTAATGGTGACGACCTCCTTGGTAGAAAAGGCAGAAGACAACAAACAATGTCTATTTTGGTTCAATCTCAAGGTAGAAGACAATGAACAGTGTCTTCTTTTGAAGGGTAGTTTTGACATTTTTAAAAGTTTTAAGTGGCACATGTCATCATGTGATACAGATAACTGACGGACTGTTAACGACAGGGACCTATTAGACACATTCTAAAAGTTTGGGTATTGTAGAGACATGTTTTGAAGTTCGGGGACCGACTTGAGACAACTCTTAAAATTCAATGTACTGATCAGGAATTTTTCCATATTTAAAATAGAGGAGGTTGAGGGGAAGGGAAAAAGAGTCGTTTGCCAAAAATGTAGGACTAGCTTTAGCTTTAGTAGAAAGGGTGGTACTGGTCACTTGAGCAGACATTTGCTCTTCCATGAGAAACAAGAAAAAGACATCTACTTTAAAAATTTGATGGATGCTGAGGATAAATTACAAGACAAAGGAGGGCATGACACTACTACACCTGATGAAGCAGATGATTAAAGTCAAGGAGATGGAGTATTTTTTGTTTTATTTAAATTATTTGTTATTTTCTCAACAATGTAATTTTTTATTTTCAATTTGTATTTTTTTATATTTTAAATGAAATAAAATTCTTATTTTTTTTCAATTTGTTATCCATTTTGTATTTTGGTAAGCATTTTTTTTCATTTCTTTGTTAGATTTTTTATTTTTTCAATTTGTTCTCAAAGGAAAGTTAAGTATTTTAATTTTACTTAGCAAAAAAAAATAAAAAAAAATCAAAATGACAAAAAAAAAACAACAGAAAAACAGTCTGGGCCTTTCTGGCCCGGTTTGGCCTGGGCCCAAGGCCCGACCCATAGCCCGCTCGGCATGGCCCAAGCCCACCTAACCCAGACCCACAACACAACACGGCATGGCACGGGCCCATGCAAGCCGGCCCAACACGGCCCAATTTACACATCTACCGGACCCGTTGATAGCCCCAAGTACAGAGTAATAATGTGGCCCTCTTTATTTCTAAAAACACCACCCACTCCTGAGGGCCCTGGATTTCCCATACTATGACCACCAAAATTGAGTTTTATAAAACCATTTGCACGTGGTGTCCACACTGCACTAGTCAGATCCTTCTTAGACAAAGTCCCTACCACTTTCCCTTCACTTCCTAAATATATCATCAAATGTGCAAGATGAAAAGCTCTCCAAGGATTTGATCCATTGTGTCACCTTTATATCTATGCTTTCTATAACTGCCTCCTTGCTTATTTTCTTTTCATGGAATATTCTTGCATTTCTATCTTCCCAAAACTGTCCAAAAAAGAGCAGCTTTAGTACATCTCCACATGACTCTCCCCCTTTTCTTATGCCAAACAAACATTGAAGGAGCAAATAGGTCTTGCACACAATTTGGAGGATTCCACCTACACCCAAAAAGAGGAAAACCAAACCCACATAGAAGAAACAAATGGACAGGAGATTAGTAAATTATAGCAAGTTTCATCATTTGCTTTGCAAGAACAAACCAAGGGGAGAGATAGCATGAGTCTCCTTTTCTGTAGCAAGTCACACATGTTAATTTTTCTATGGAACACCTCCCAAGAAAAAGCAGAAAATGAGTCTACATCAAACCTCATTAACTGGAAATGGCTGCAAAGTAAGATGGGGCTGAGTGAATACCTTAAGGAAAGAAGGACAAGATAAAACAAACCTGTGGGATAGGGAGTCCAAATTCGACCATCAAATTAAGTGGGTCCAAGAACACACTATCTAGGATATGTAAGAGTCCAAGGACAAAAGGAAGTTCCGAATCCCTTATATCCCTTCTAAAACCCAAGTCCCAACCAACACCACTGTTAACTGATAAGGACAGACCCACCCAAATATATTCCCAAAATTTGACTCTATCATCCCTCGTAGTCCTCTCAGCCAGTCCAACATCCCATCCATTTGTAGTCTCCTCCAAAGCCATTTCTCCAACAATGCCATATCTCTGATCAATAACACATTTCATTAATCAATCAGAAATATTAATTACAAAGAGGGAGATAAACTTTCTTATCTCCCCCAACTGAGGCTTGAGCCCCCATGAATAGGAATTAGAGTTATAATTCAGCCCAGAACATAGATGACCTCACCACCCCTTGCTTAGCTAACCCATCAGCAAATGAGTTAGCAGATCTCTTCACCCAGATGAACTTAATTTCCATGTCTTTAACCAACCACCTAAGCTTTCTCCTTTCATTGCTGTAATTCCATAACCCAGTATTGTCTTCATTCAGCCACATTTTACAACAATGCCATATTTCTCTTTTCAATACTTATTCCCAACCCCCTTGCCTCTTGCATCTACTCACTGCTTTCCCAATTAACCAAGTGATCCTTCTTCCCCTTCCCTAGCCAGCTAGCTACCAAAAGGTCTGTCATCATTTTTTCAATTTTCTTTCCCACTTTTTGCAGAATCTTAAAGATTGACATGTAGTAAACTGGGAGATTTGCCAAAGCTGACCACATTATGGTAATCCTAGCCCCCAATGAGATACATCCCTTCTTCCATGTAGCTAGCCTCTTTGTAACTCTTTCAATCATTGGGATCCAAAAGCTATGCTCTTTTTCCCTATAGATTAGCTTACTAAACAGATCATCTAGGGATGCAAATCAGGTGCCCAACTTGAAGAATTTCAACTACATTGGGCTTGGGTTAGGGTTTGGGCCCATTGAGAATTTGACAAATTCCTAACCCAACCAGACCCAAGTTACACCCCTAACATCAACTATTAGGGTAAGCAAGAAGGAGGAGAGGGGGTCACCCTGTCTAAGCTCTCAACAAGCTAGAAAAAAATCTACTACTGACCCATTAACCAAGATTGAGTAATCACAAATCTAGAGGCAGCCCAAGATCCACTTGCACCACTTTTCCCCAAAACTCACTTCTTTTTGGTAAGTAAAGTATCATATTTCCATTAACTTAAAGATTGGTTACATGAGTATTCCCTGCTGCCTCTCCGAACAGAAAACACATAAACTAAGAATGTTAATACAAAAATTACAGTTGCACCCGGAACAAAGTTTCCCTATTTGTCCCTTGTTTTGCCAAGACATCAGCAAATGCATTAGCTGATCTCCCAGCCCACTGTATTGTTACAGACATATTCCTTGTCAGCCATTTGAATTTCTTTAGCTCATTTTTGTGGCCCCGAGCGACATCCTCTGGATTATTCAACCAGTTCACCACTCTGTCTTAGAGTCCCCTTCAACCAGAAGCTGCTCCACACCCATTCTTTTGCGAGAAGTATTCCTTGTATTGCAGCTAACAATTCTGCCCGGATAGAGTTCCCAACACCTTATGGGCCAGAGTAGAGTAGGACAACCTCTCCAGCCTCATTCCTCAGTACACCCCCCAACCCAAAGGGCCCTAGGTTGCCCTGATTACTCCCATCAAAATTCAGCTTCAATGAACCTTGAGGAGGGAGGCCCAGCTTGTCAGTACCCGTACCCTTGAGGAGGAACAGCTTGCTACTGATAACCAATTCCTCCAACAGTCAGTAAACGAGAAGTGGTTAAACAATTCCAAGAGAAAATACCAGTCTACCATATTGTATGTTTTCTCAACATCAAGCTTATAGATCAATCCATTAGCAACAAGAATTTGATTTGTAATTTATCCATCCTGTACAAAAAGCACCTTGATTGGCTGAGGTGATGGAAGGAAGGACCTACTTTAGCCTTAAGGAAAGAACCTTCACAACAATTTATAAGGACTAGTCCTAGGTAAGGTATTAGACACTAGTCTCTTCCAATATTCCTCCTAGTCCAATGTCACGAAAAACCTAACTAGTTTAGAGCAAATTGGATCACTTTAGATATTGGACCATGTAAAGCTACATGGAATATCGGGGATCTCCTTGATTTGAAAAGAATTAATAAACTCATTGAACCTCCTCATACTTGTGGTAATTTGTTGCCTAGGGTTATTTGTCTCTTGAGATAGAGAATCTCCCAATTAACTCTTCCTTACACTCCAAACTCTCATTCTTCCATATGGCCAATCTGAAATGCCATTGCCCAGATGACTCTTCTAGAGCTCCACAAACTCCTGATCCATTCGTTATCAATTTTGCCAATTTTGTTTCCTAGATCAGGACAATATCAAGTTTCTATTTTATAATCACTTCCCTAATATCCCTCTCCTCGCACTTCCTAAGCCTCTTATATTCCAATTAATAGTCCTCATTTTAGACACCTTTGTTCCCCATCTTCTCTCCTCCACCTACTCTTCACTTCCCCTTCTCCGTTGTCCTATCTGACTAAATTCCTTATCACAGTCCACATTTAATTTTAATCTTTCCACATCACTCTTTTTTTTCATTTTTCTTCTTACCTGGAATCCCATCTTCTCTGCAAAATTAGTCACTTATTCATCCCTCTCCCCCCCCCCCCTTTCATTTTTTTTTATTCTATCTTTCCTCAAGTGATGCTTTCTTCCTCTATTCCTCTAATAGCATAAATTCTTCTTGCAACCTCTACATATCCTTCAATTCCTTGGCCTTCAACTCCTCTAACAACGTACTTCCTTTCCCCTTCTTCACCAGCTTCCCTTAGATCATTTCCTTCAATCCTTTCCTTCTGAACCATCTCCAAATTCATAGTATTTTTAGTGGGCATTGTTTGGGATGTTGAATCTACAACAGGCAAGGAAGAGTGATTAGTATCCAAAACTCAATTCACACAATTACCACGACTAATAGGTAAGTATGTTGTTAGGGCTAAGTGGGCTCCAAAGCCAAATCCTGAAAATGGGGTTGTTGATGAGCTTCCGTGTGTGCTCTTTACAGGTTTCAATTGTTGAAGATAAATTAGTTTTATGATGTTTTCTGAGTAGATGTTTTATGTTAGTTGTTAGATAGGAGGTGGGGACCACAGTAGTTATGTGAGTCCAAACTTTATTATGTTTTTTGAGTGTTATATATGCTGTTTTATGTTTTGCCGCCCTATAAGGGCATAGTTGTCTTTGTACTGTTCCATTATTTTAGTATAAATAATAAGTGAAGGGGGCGACCAGATTATTGCTCTCTTTTCTTTCAACTTCTCTTCTTCTCCTTCTCTCTTCCTTCTCTCTTCAAGAAACTACTTTCTTTCATATTTTCTAATTCAGCAGATTTCTACTTGGTATCAGAGCATCGGCTAGGGTTTCTTGAAGCATTCTCATGCAGCCCTAGACTACATGAAGTAGTAAAGGGCTGATCGATCTGCTATAGATTGCCCAGTTCTTGGAGTTTTTGGTGGGATCTAGACATCAGGAAGGTGATCTACTATTCGGCATCAAAATCAGGAAGAACTGGAGTACGGGGAAGAGTCCCAGAAAAGTTGAACTCTTTGTTTTTGATTTGATCTTGGGTGCCCGCGTATTGTTAGTTTTCTTTTGATTTTCTGAAGAGGGCGGTTTGGTTTCTGAATTTTCTAGGCCTCCCGGAGTGATCGATTCACTTTTCTCTATTGGGAGGCGTGGGGAGGAGAGAGATTTCCCTCCAACTAGGGTTTTCTTCTTCCGGAAGGGTTGGTTTCTGTGTGTGTGGTATTAAATTATTTTTTGAAGGTCTCCAATCTATTTTTTTCTTACTGTTGAACTGTTTGAAGTAAAATGGAGAGTTGGAATACCGAGATGAAAACTACCGGTACTGTGGGACTGGGTGTTGGAGGTAGTAGTGATATTTTTTGGTCTAGGATCATTACTACAGTAAAACTTGATGGTACAAATTATTTGGAGTGGGCACAATCAGCTAAGATGGCTATTGGTGCCCGTGGAAAATTCGGGTATCTCACTGGGGAGGAGAAGAAACCTGATACAGACTCTTCCCGATGGGTGCAAGAGAATTACATGGTAATGTCTTGGCTGTGTAATTCTATGTTACCTCATATTGCAAAACATTTCCTATGGGCTAATACTGCTAAGGAGATTTGGGATGGAGTGACTGAAACCTACTCTCATAAGCAAAATGAAGCCAAAGCCTATCAGTTAAGAAATCAGGTGATAAGTATGAAACAGGGAGAAAAACCTCTTGCTGTGTATTTCTCCATGCTGAAAACCCTATGGCAGGAAATAGATCACTTAGAAACTGTGGTATGGGAAAGTGTAAATGATGCAGCAACTTATCACAAACTGGTAGAGAGGAATAGGGTTTTTGAGTTCTTGGCAGGGCTAAACCCTGAATTTGACATTGCTAGATAGCAAATTCTTTCTAGGGAGGGTGTGACACTCTCTCAGGCCTATGCTTTTGTCTCTAGAGAGGAGAGTAGGAGGAATGTAATGCTGAGACAGCTTGGGATTGACCAATCGGCTATGGTTGGTACAACAAAACCTAAGCCGAATGGAGACAGGGGGAGTAGTGAGACTAGAAGGGAAGATAAGAAGGACTTGGTGTGTGATTATTGCAAGAAGCCTAAGCATACCAAGGACACTTGTTGGAAGCTTCATCCAAATCTTATGCCTATTCGGATAAGAAACAAGAAGGGAAATGCAAATGTAGCCACTACAGGAGACTCTTCAGCCCCTCTCTCCCAAACTGATTGGGAATCCATTGCAGTAGCAGCAGTGAGAACAGAATTGGAGAGGTTTGGACAGCTTATGAGTAAGAAAGATTCACTCAGCTCTAGCCTTCCAGATGGATAGCAGAATGCAGGAGCCAACTACACCACTTCCTTTGCACATACAGGTAGTTCATATGCAACTGTGAATCTTGCATCCACTTCAGGTAAGGAGGGACCTCCCCGGATTATGGACTCAAAAAGCATCTGAGCATATGACTAATGCCCCTACCATTTTCAGTTCCTATCAGTTGTGCTCTGGTAGAGACAGAGTCTCTACAGTAGATGGTTCACATATGCCCATTGTTGGGAAGGGGACAGTTAGAGTGACCAATGATATAACTTTGTCCTCTATTTTACATGTCCCTAGACTTCATACCAACCTACTGTCTATTAGTTCTTTGACAAAAAATTTGAATTGTTCTGTGACCTTTCTTCCTGGTAATTGTGTTTTGCAGGATCTGGAGTCAAAGAAGATGATTGGGAGTGGTCGTGAGGTGAATGGAGTCTACCTTCTGGATGAGATTCCGAGACATCAGGGCCATCATGTTAGCAGCAGCACTAGTAGTGGGTCAGAGTCAGTAAACCAAATTATGCTTTGGCACAATCGTTTGGGACATCTTTCTTTTAGTTCTTTGAAATGTCTTTTCCCAAAATTGTTTGAGTCTGTTCAATTATCTACTTTGGAGTGTGAGAGTTGTCAGTTAGGAAAGCATTGTAGACAGTCTTTTAAACCAAGTAATAAAAGAAGTACTTCTGCTTTTAATATTGTTCACACTGATGTATGGAGGCCATATCAAATCCCTTCCATTGGAGGATTTCGTTACTTTCTCTTGTTTGTGGATGATTAGACATGATATTCTTGGATATATTTGATGAGATCACGTGATGAGGTTCCTAACTTAGTACGACAATTCCACCAGATGGTTCTCACACAATTTGGAGTGAGAACTAAGGTTTTTAGATCAAATAATGCCAGAGAGTACTTTGAGAAGGACCTAACCACGTATCTCTTAGAACATGGTGTAGTTCATCAAAACAATTGTGCATATACACCACAACAGAATGGAGTTGCTGAGAGGAAAAATAGACACATTGTGGAGGTGGCAAGGAGTCTTATGATGTGTGCTTCAGTTCCTGTGCAGTTCTGGGGAGATGCAACTCTTACAGCCGTACATGTGATTAACCGTGTTCCTTCACGGACTTTGGGGTTTAAGGTGCCATTTAGCCTCCTTTTTCCAGATGGAGAGGTATTTCATGTACCTCCGAGGGTTTTTTGTTGTATTTCTTTTGTTCACATTCTTGGCCCTCATCGCTAGAAATTGGATCCCAAGGCCAAGAAATGTGTTTTTCTTGGGTATGCTCAGAACCAGAAGGGATATTGCTGTTATGACCCAGTGTCGAGGAGCAGATTTGTCACTATGGATGTTACCTTTTTTGAATCCACATTCTTCTTCTCGAGTAGTTCTCCTCAGGGGGAGAGTTTTGGGGAGGAGAACTCACAATCTGTTCCTCTTCCTGTTTCTGTGGTGCCTCCATCAGTTCAGCTAGCACCTGCACCTCCAGTTTCATTACCTGATCCACTACGGGCAGCCTCATGGCAATATCAGCGCCGGCAGATGATGGTTGACTCCACACATCCTCGACCCACACCACTCTCTGTCAGTCCTTTTGAAACCCCAGATTCGGCAGATACAATTCCAGGTATTCCTCTTGAGCCTGTTATGTTTTCTGATGATAATGTTTGTCCCTAACACCATTGTTGCAGCTGATCCCACTGACCTTGATCTTCCCATTGCACTTCGTAAGGGGAAGAAAAAGTGTACAGTCCACTGCATTTCACACCATCTTTCCTACAGTGCCTTATCACCCTCCTACCATGCTTTTCTTTCTTCCCTGGATTTTGTGTCTATACCCAAGAATGTTACTGAGGCTCTCTCCAAACATGAGTGGAAAACAGTCATGCAAGATGAGATGGATGCTTTGGTCAAAAACCAAACTTGGGAAATAGTTGATCTCCCCCTATACAAGGAGACAGTCGGATGTCGATGGGTATTCACAGTGAAGTATAAGGCCGATGGCAAGATAGAGAGGTACAAGGCAAGGTTGGTAGCAAAAGGGTATACTCAGACCTATGGTGCTGATTATCTGGAAACCTTTGCACCAGTAGCTAAGATGAGTTCAGTTCGTATTCTTTTATCTCTAGCAGCCACCTATTCATGGCCCTTGTTCCAGCTTGATGTCAAAAATGCTTTCCTCAATGGTGACTTACAGGAGGAGGTATATATGGACATTTCAGCAAGCTTTTATGAAAATGTTGGTAAAGGAAAGGTGTGCAGACTCAGAAAACCTCTGTATGGATTGAAACAGTCACCTAGGGCTTGGTTTGACAGGTTCAGAGGGGCACTCATCCGTTTTGGATACACATAGACACAATCTGATCACACCCTCTTTGTGAAGAGGAGAGATGCTTTGGTGTCAATTCTGATTGTGTATGTGGATGATATAGTGGTGACAGGAAATGATCTGGAGGAGATTGATGATCTCAAAAAATCATTGCAGCAAGAATTTGAGATCAAAGATCTTGGTGAGTTCAAATACTTCTTAGGGATTGAAGTTGCAAGATCCAAGCATGGGATCTTCATTTCACAGAGAAAGTATGTACTTGACCTACTGCGAGAGATTGAGAAACTGGGGACCAAACCAGCAGACACTCCTATTGATCCAAATCACAGAATTAATGGTGTGGATGGTGAATTGGTAAAGGATGTGGGGAGATATCAAAGAATGGTGGGCCAACTGCTATATTTGTGTATGATACGACCAGATATTTCTTATGCTGTCAGTGTTGTGAGTCAGTACATGCATGCACCTCGGGTTCAGCACTGGGAAGCTATTGAGAGAATGCTTGCATATCTGAAAAAGCCCTCTGGCAGAGGCATTCTTTTCTCAAATCATGAGAATCTGAAGCTAGAATCCTATACAGATGCAGACTGGGCAGGATGCTTAGATGACAGGAGGTCTACATCAGGAGTGTGTACCTTTGTAGGTGGAAACTTGATCTCCTGGAAGAGTAAGAAGCAAGCGGTTGTGGCAAGGTCAAGTGCAGAGGCTGATTATAGATCCATGGCTCATGGTGTCTCAGAACTTCTTTGGGTTAGATCTCTTTTGAGTGAGATTGGGGTGAAAGCAAAGGAACCTATGATGTTATACTGTGACAATCAGGCTGCAATCAATATTGCCAACAATCCAATTCAGCATGATAGGACAAAACACATTGAAGTTGATGGACACTTTATAAGAGAAAGGGTAACAACCTGAGAAGTTTGTTTGCCTTATGTGAGTCTAAATTTTATGTTTTTTGAGTGTTATATATGATGTTTTATGTTTTGCCGCCCTATAAGGGCATAGTTGTCTTTGTACTATTCTATTATTTTAGTATAAATAATAAGTGAAGGGGGCGGCCAGATTATTGCTCTCTTTTCTTTCAACTTCTCTTCTTCTCCTTCTCTCTTCCTTCTCTCTTCAAGAAACTACTTTCTTTCATATTTTCTAATTCAGCAGATTTCTACTTCTACAAGTCATATCAACCAGACTGCCATTAGTATTATTGTTCCCCTGTTTTGGTATTTCCTATCTAGGCAACTGGATCTCCTTTTCTGCCTCTTCACATACACCCTCGTAAATTTGATCTCCTTTTCTACTTCTGTTACACCTAATTGTACTCACTTGGCATTCTTCTGCTCTTTTCTTATCCCCTTCTTAATCATCTTCAATAAACAGTTCTGTGTTAAAAGTGTCAAAGGAATCTTCATTTACACCGTCATTTAGATCTATACCACCAATAATAGAGAGACCTATGAATTCACACATTTCATTGGATTTACAACAAATCCACTTATCATCATTTTCTTTGTCAAAATTCCTCCTTTGTCTAGAGTATCCAATAGGATGGTCTTTGCAGGGGATTCACAGTTTTTTTCACGGCACCGGAAGAAAGCTCACCTCTTCCTAGCTCTAGTTCCGCTCACCTCCTCTTTCCAAGTTATGACGTGCACCTCATTGGGCTGCATGACTTGTTTAATATAACATCAAGCCCTTGTGTGACACAAACAATTTGATTCGAGTTGATTCAAACTGGCTCACTAAAAGCGGCCATACCTTTTTCCTTCTTCTCTATGCCATCTTCCTACCTATTTGACGCATAACTTGGATGTCTATTCAACCCTTCTACTATTTGAGCAGAGGACTTAAATCAGCCCTTTGATTCACATCCAACGGTTGGAGAATTATAGTATCCTTCAATCTCTGTACCTCATCTTTTCAAGTCCCCTCTTTTGTGAAATTTCCAATCACCTTTTGCCTATCTACTCCCTAGCATCCATGTGGCATCAAGCCCTACCACATCATCACTTTCCTCCTCATGCCCCTCTTTCCACCTGATGAGGAAAAAGTGTGAAAGTATTCTGTTTTGCATGTTTTTTGTAGTGGGATCCCAAATTGTTGTCTTTGGGTAGCTTTGTTGACAGTTTGAGACCAAAGGTATTTTTGTCATTTTATAAGTCAGGCTTTTCGTTAGGGGCAGTTGGGTGCATTTCTGTTGGGTTTTGGTCTCTTGAGTCTTTTCGTAACAAAAGTTATATTTTGAGGGCTCATTTGAAGTTAGTTTTGTTCTCAAGGAGTTGCTTGTGAGAAGGAAATATTCTAGGGGCTTATGTGTAAATATTTTAACTGTCTTGTTCTACAAGCCAATGGGTCTTATAAAAGAGAAGGGGGGCTGTTTCTATAGGGGTCTTTTGGTTCTTTCTCTCTTGTTTGAGCTGTAGTTCAGCCCCAGTTAGGGTTTTCAAGTATTGGGAGCTTGGGTTTTGAAGAGTTGACCCATTTTGGCACCTTCCAATCCCTCCATTGCTGCGTATCCACGTGGGAGGCCAACTTGCTGCCATTGTTACTATAAAGGAACTGTTCCAAGAGGAGTTTTACTTCAGGTTCAGGTCTGAAATCCCTAAAAATCCAACTTATTTTGTTGTTTTCAGCTTGGTATTTCTTGTGCTTATTGTTGTATACTTGAGGTACTGCATGTAATTTGTCTTTCTGTCCACATCAAGTGGTATCAGAGCAAGTTCTTTCCTTGGGTTTGCTTCAAAGTTCATTCCTCCTTTTGTTTTTCTATATTATCATGGCCGCAAGGGGTGGATGTGATAGGGGTGGTAGAAGACCACAACATATCACTGTAGAGGTTTTCCAAGAGGCTATAAGAGGACTGCAAGAACAGATTGAACATCTTGCTCAACTTGTAGCTCAAAATGCTGATAGGGATGGTGATGTAGCAAATGATTTGGAGCTAGGAAGAAGAAGACAAGCTCCTAGAGTTGATAAACAACTCGCTGACATTATTAGTGAAGAATCAAGTGAAGACATTGAGCAACCTGAAGGTGATTAGCATGGAAGGAATAACAACCCACAGTGGGAAGACCGAATAGTGCAAGTTTTACAATCCAATCAAAGGTCATGGTGTTCAACTTCATATTTCCGAGTTTGATGGTGAGTTGGAACCTGAAGAGCTTCTAGACTGGTTGGACAGCACTAAAAACTATTTTGATTGGAAAGAAATGAATGAAGAAAGAAAAGTGAAGCTTGTAACAGCAAAGATGCGTGGGACAGCCTTAGATTGGTGGGAAAATTACCAAAGGGGCAGAAAAAGGAAGGGGAAAAGAAAGGTTAGTTCCTGGGGAAGAATGAAAGAGAAACTGAAATCCCAATTTTTACCACCAGACTACGAGCAAACTCTTTACCAAAGGGTGCAGAATTTAAGGCAATGGGAAAAGAGTGTGAAGGAGTACACAAAAGAGTTTAATAGATTAACTCTTCGGAGTAATATGTCAGAAACTGAATAGCAAAAGCCAAAAAGTTAGTAGATATATCAATGGTTTGAGGTTACCAATACAAGATCAAGTCAGCCTACATTGTCCATACAAGGTAAATGATGCATATCAGCTAGCTCTAAAGGTTGAAGCTCAATTGAGTCGAAGCTCAGGGTGGAGGCTAAGTGCTGTCCAAGGTACATCTTCATCAGTAGGTCGAAGTGTTGGGGCTGGTAGGGGTCATGTGATCAACCAAACACAACCTACAGTCCAAGGGACTTCAAATGCAACAAAGAGCAGTCAAGGGCAGCCTACTATTGGATGTTTTAGGTGCATGGAGTTGGGACATCGTTCAAATGAATGTCCTAAGAGAAGGATTGAAGGGCAAACACATCTAGTTGATGAAGTCACTGATGAACAACAAGATGATATAGGCCATGTTGAGGATGGGCAAGTGGTTGAAACTACTGAAGCTAATGCTTTAGAGGAAGAAAACTTGGATGGGGATATTGAGGGTGAAGCTCTAGTGATACGACACTCTATGGTTGCACCTCAAGAACCACTACCAGGGGACTGGTTGAGAAAGAATATCTTTAGAACACGTTGTACAACTAGTGTGAAGTTGTGTAACCTGATTATTGACTGTGGGAGTAGTAAGAATCTTGTTTCTTAAGAGATGGTGGATAAATTACAGCTCAAGATTGTTCAACACCCCCGACCATATCGTATTCTATGGTCCAACAATGGAAATGAGGTAAGAATTTCTTCTAAATGCCTAGTTAATTTTTCTATTGGTAATACATTTGAAGAATCAGTATGGTGTGATGTTGTCCCAATGGATGCATGCCATATTCTCTTGGGCTACCCATGGCAATATGACCGTAAGACCATTCATTATGGGGACAAGAACACATACAGCTTTGTGAAAGACAATAAGAAGATAACCCTTAAACCAATGCAACTTGATTCATTTCCAAAGAAGGAAACAAAGCCAACCACTACTCTCTTCACCTCAAATAAATTGGCTCAAGAAGATGGGAATTTGGACGTTATTTACGTGCTAGTTACAAAAGAAGTTAGCAAAGAAACACCTGTCCCAGAGTTGGTGAAGAAGCTACTTCATGAGTATGCTGATGTGATGCCTGAAGAATTACTCGATGGCCTTCCTCCCCTAAGAGATGTACAACATCATATAGATTTAATGCCGGGAGCAGCATTGCCTAACCTACCCCACTATAGAATGAGTCCTAAGGAACATGAGGAGCTCCAAAGACAAGTAACAGAGTTGTTGAAGAAGGGGTTGATCCGTGAGAGCTTAAGCCCATGTGTTGTACCAGCTTTGCTCACACCAAAGAAAGATGGTACTTGGTAGTTGGCGTATGTGTGTTGACAGTCATGTCATTAACAAGATTACAATTAAATATAGGTTTCCCATACCCCGCCTTGATGACATGTTAGACACATTGGCTGGCTCACAAGTCTTCTCAAAGATAGATCTGAAGAGTGGATACCATCAAATTCGTATCCGAGAGGGGGATGAGTGGAAGACTGCATTCAAGACTAAGGAAGGTCTTTATGAATGGCTGGTTATGCCATTTGGGTTGTCTAATGCTCCTACCACCTTTATGAGGTTCATGAGCCAAGTTTTAAGGCCGTTTATGGGGAAGTTTGTGGTAGTTTATTTTGATGACATACTCATCCACAGCAAAGATCATGACAGCCACTTAAAACACTTGAGAGCAATCCTAGAAGTCTTGAGATAAAACCAGCTATATATAAATTTGAAGAAGTGCAATTTTATGACAGGTCAGTTGGTGTTTTTGGGGTATGTTGTTTCATCCAAGGGGATTGAGGTGGACCAAGAAAAAGTTCAAGTTATTCAAGTGTGTCCAACACCAAAGACCTTAACTGAAATTCGTAGTTTCCATGGGCTAGCAACATTTTATCGTCGGTTTATAAAGAATTTCAGCACTATTGTGGCACCCATTACTGAATGCTTGAAAGGAGGTGAGTTTACTTGGACTCCCGCAACTGAGAAAAGCTTCCAAGAGCTAAAGATGAGAATGACAAAGGCTCTTATTGGCTTTACCTGATATTAACAAGCTCTTTGAAGTTTAATGTGATGCATCCCATGTTGGGATTGGAGCTGTCCTTAGCCAAGAAGATCGTCCAGTTGCTTACTTTAGTGAGAAACTCAATGATGCTAGGAGGTATTCCACTTATGATGTTGAGTTTTATGCCATTGTGCAAGCGCTGAAGTTTTGGAGGCATCCAACAGGAGTTTGTGTTGTATTCAGACCATAAAGCATTGAAGCACCTTAACTCCCAACAGAAGATAAAGGGAAGACATGCTAAATGTGTTGACTTTCTACAAAAATATAATTTTGTTTTGAAGCATAAGGCTGGACAGAAAAACCGGGTAGCTGATGCTCTTAATAGGAGAGTTCACTTGGTGTCAACAATGTCTACTAATGTTGTGGGATTCAGCTCCATCAAAGACCAATACCAAGATGACCCTTATTTTGGCCCTATTTGTAGAAGCTATACAGCAGGTGACAAGGACATTTGAGCCAAGTTTGTGTGGAATGATGGTTACTTATTCATGGGCAATAGGTTATGTATTCCATCAAAATCCTTGAGGGCATTACTCATTGCTGATTTGCATTGCAAGGGACATTTTGGTGACAAGAAGACACTTGAAATGGTCTCCAAAAGGTACTTCCGGCCAAGGCTACAAAAGGATGTGTTCTATTATGTTGATAGATGTCACAAGTGCCAAACATCTAAGGGGCAGCATCAAAATACAGGTTTGTATCTTCCCTTACCCATACCAGAAGCACCATGGACTGATATTACTATGGATTTTGTGTTGGGGTTGCCAAAAACAGCTAGGGGTAATGACTCTATTTTTGTTGTGGTTGGTCGTTTCTCTAAAATGACCCATTTTATTGGTTGCCAAAAGATTTCCTATGTTTCTCATGTAACTAACTTGTTTTTCAAAGAAGTTGTTTGGTTGCATGGATTGCCAAGATCTATTACATCAGATCGTGACACGAGATTCCTTAGCCACTTCTGGAGAACTTTATGGAAGCGTATGGGTACTACCCTACAATATAGAAGTACATTTCACCCACAAATAGATGGACAAATTGAAGTGGTTAACCGAAGCTTAGGCAACTTGTTGAGGAACCTAGTTGGAGACTACTTAAAGCAATGGGATCTTATCCTACCACAAGCTGAATTTGCCTTCAATGATTCAGTTAATAGATCTACAGAGAAGACTCCTTTTGAGGTTGTGCACGATCGGTCACCTAAAAGTGTTGTTGATCTAGCTCCTATAACAGAGTTGCAGCGAGTGAGTGATGATGCTAAAGCTTTAGCTGAATCCATTCGATAGATTCAAGAGAATGTATGATAGAAGCTGAAAGAAAGCAACCAAAGGTATAAAGAAGCTAAGGATAAGCATCGCCAGATGAAAGAGTTTCATGAGGGCGATCTAGTCATGGTTTATTTGCAGCCTGAGAGGTTTCCCGTTGGGACCTACCATAAGTTGAAAGAGAAAAGATTGGTCAATGTTAAGTGCTGAGACGGTTTGGTGACAATGCATATGAAATTGAGCTACCAACTGATGTGTCCATTTCACCCATTTTTAATGTAGCAGACCTCTTTGATTAACATGGAGATCTAGAACCAGTAACAAAGGATGGGTGAGGACAAGCACAAAGGGCCAGTAGTTCTAATGAGTTTGAACAAGTAAAGGGTGTAGAAGATGTTCGAGTCACCAACACTCGAAATGGGGCCTATTTTAGGCTCTTGGTCAAATGGAAAGGGAAACCATCAATTGAGAACTCCTGGATTAGTGAAGAGGAGTTTATGAAGTTAAAACATGTGCAAGGCTACTAAAATTGCTGCTCGCATGGGGTCGAGCTCCTTTAAACCCGGTGGGAATGATGAGGCAAAAAAAAAAGTGTGAATGTATTCTGTTTTGCATATTTTTTGTAGTGGGGTCCCAAATTGTTGTCTTTGGGTAGCTTTGTTGGCAGTTTGGGACCAGGGGTATTTTCGTCATTTTATAAGTCAGGTTTCTGGTCAGGGACAATTGGGTGCATTTCTGTAGGGTTTTGGTCTCTTCGGTCTTTTTGTAACAAAAGTTATCTTTTGAAGGCTCATTTGAAGTTAGTTTTGTTCTTAAGGAGTTGCTTGTGAGAGGAAAATATTCTAGGGGCTTGTGTGTAAATATTTTAACTGGCTTGTCCAGCAAGCCAGTGGGTCTTATAAAAGAGAAGGGGGTTGTTTCTATAAGGGTCTTTTGGTTCTTTCTCTCTTGTTTGAGTTGTAACTCAGCCCCAGCTAGGGTTTTCAAGTATTGGGAGCTCGGGTTTTGAGTCGACCCATTTTGGCACCTTCCAATCCCTCCATCGTTGCGTGTCCGCACAGGAGGCCAGCTTGCTGCCATTGTTACTGTAGCAGAACTGTTCCAGGAGGAGTTTTACTTCAAGTTCAGGTCTGAAATCCCTAAAAATTCAACTTATTTTGTTGTTTTCAGCTTGGTATTTCTTGTGCTTATTGCTGTATACTTGAGGTACTGCATGTAATTTGTCTTTCTGTCCACATCACCACCATTGCAATTTAAGAAAGGGATGAAACAATCCACACCTAGAAAACTCAACTGCCAAAGTGGAGCTCAACCATTAGGGGAATCATTTCTGATTTCAAACTTGCTACTTGAACATGTGCCAAATAAAGGCTACTTCTTCATAGCTCACAACCACACCACCACACAAGGAAGCTATTTTTATAAGCAAATTTTCTTACCATAAATGAAAGGGCAGACCAAACATTTTATCACCCCCTCCATGTCTTGATTTCAAGTTGCATGATAGACTCCACCTTTCTACAAGAGTGGAAGTTTTTGCTTGGCTGGTTTCTCTAGATAGCATCCTAACACAAGATCATATCAAGAGAAAAGGCCTCCAACTAGCCAGTAGATGTGCTCATTGAGACTTGAGAGTCAAAGGAAGAGGATGTTCTTCACATTTGTTACGTACGTAAGTTTTCATCTTTTGTTTGACGCTTCTTCTTCCATCTCTTTGATAAAGTCATCTGGTCTCCAAGATCACCTAGAGTAACCTTTGTGCACTGGCCTACTTTGCAAGGAAGTAAAAAATGCTAAAATCGTCTGGAGCTGTATTCCTTTTGCTGTTTGTTGGGAACTATGGAAAGAAAGGAATAGAAGGGCCTTTGAAGGAAAAGCTTGTGATAGGTTGGAGATATGTTCAAAGATTGGCTCAAAGCTTATTGATTGGGTATTAATACTACCAGAATTCATAGATGTATCAAGAAACTCTTTTGAAGCAAAGTTTTGTGAAAAAAAAAATTGAATGGGATGGGATCTCTGGTTAGCATGTCTGTATTGTTGTAATAGTTGGAGAGAGCTGTTTTTTTATTTCCAGTTATTGGTGATCTCTCTTCACCTTCTTGTATTTCTTGATGTACTCTTTTTTCTTTAGAGAACTTTCTTTTTTATTTACTACCAAAAAAATATGGATTCCACCCTTCTACTAATGGCAATCCTTCCTTTGTTAATGTTGTCTTTAAAAACCTTTGCTTCGTCTTCTCCGTCTTGCTCGTCAGTTGCAGGTTGTGGCCACCTACTTCTAGGGTTTTTCACCACTCAATTCCATTTTCTTCCTTTGTTCCTGGTGCACCTCTAATTCTGTACCCCTCCATTCTTCTTCAGTTCTCCACCATAAACCAGAAACTCTTAATTCACAATTTCACATTGGACACCAGCATCCACCCTGTAGCTCTCCTCCATTCCAGGAAGCAGACATGCTTCTTTTTTTTTATCAGTAAAAGTGATTTTATTAAGAAAATGATATGAGAAAGCAGACATGCTTCTTCTTCCCTCCAAAGCTTTCAGTTAATCCTACAAATCTCCTTTTACTACTCTTTTCTGTCTACCATGTATTTTCTGTCTTCATTCACCACATTCTTCCATTAACAGGAGTATTGGGTATATTGCACTCCTTCCAATATTCCTTGAAATCACAAAGCCATATTTCCGACTAGAATCACCATTGCTTTCTTCAGTTTCCAAATCTTCAGAGTTATCCCTCTTGTACAGATCTCCTTGAACACATGTTTTTACTTCAAACTTAAGGTTCTTCCTCCATCTGGTCACTGGTAGAAATCCATGCTCCTCCATCTTTCTTCTGAGTGTCATGTATGTTCAACTTAGTTTAATCAGTCTGAAAGCATGCATAAGAAGCTATTTCTAATTTTTTGTGGATATACTGGGCTCAAGCACAAAAATAATTTCCGTGGAAGAGCGTGAATATATTGATTTTGCTAGCAGGTTTTGCCTATGAACATAAAATGCTCTCATGTTCATATCAATAATGAAGTGTGTGACAGATCTGAAATATCTGAAACAATCTATATATGTTTCACAATGAATTCAGAGTATACATACACATTGCTCAAACGTAATCAGATATAAATTTAACCAAAACCTAATAAAGTTATAGGAAAGAGTAAAATAAAACCTTAATAGTGTTAAGGTCCATAATGTCAAACTTCGCCTTTTTCTGGATGACTTTCCTCATATATTGGATTGCTAATTTCACCTAGAACAACACAAAAGGGAAAAAGGAGTTATCATGGTCAAAAGAAGGGTCTTAATGTTAAAGTTTTAAGGGTACTTCATATATATAGATCAACAACAAGCTTAATATATCAATGGAGCAAAAGTCCATAATCCTAAACTAACAAAAGAATTGTTTTGGGCTCAGTTGTGATTCTTGCTTTTCTTTCCTAGTTTACTTGTAAGATTCAAGGAGGGGCTGCAGCTCGCGCCTCTCCCTGGGATGTTGTATGAACTCACTCTAAATCTGCTTCTGAATTAATAAATTTATTATCATTCATCAAAAAAAATAATCCTAAAATCATTTTTCTATACATATTAGATTTTTAGTATATCTATTTTTAAATTTTTGACAAGTTTGTAAAAAACATAAATAATCTCATTGTTTACAATACAGTTCACGATTTTATTCAGTTCAACATTCTCTACAATTTATGATATGATTATGATTTTCAATATTGAATACATTTACCTATTCTCTCATAAAATTTATAGTTGTTGACAAAGTGAACATATACATTTCTGTTTCTTCTTTTTTGGTGATAAAGGATGGGGGTACTTTTTTTTTTTTTTTTTGCTTGAGAGAGGTAGATATATCAATGTATTAATGTGAAGGCAAAAAGTGAAAACATATTGGGAAGTAGACAAGTGCACAACACACAACATAGACAAACATCTCTTCCCACACCAAAAATTAATTATGGGGAACATCTGAAAGTATATACATATACATGTATGCCATACGACTGGAATTGGTTGAAATGATCCAAATGCAGCAAAACCAGATTTTTCACTAGCCCTATAACTCCAAGATTGGTATGATCCCAAGCAGGCAGACCTTCTGCCTATTGCCACCTGTCTTCAAGGCCCTTCTCCACCCTAAAAGAAACTACCCTATTTTACACGGATAATTGTACATGCTTAGCATACTGCTATTGGACACAATACCCACCTCATACAACACCATATATTGCATAGACACTTCAAGATATACTCTGAGTTATTTGTATATGTTGGAAATTTAATTAAATTTAGCAAGACATGAGCCTTGAGAAATAATATTTAACTTCAAAAACTAGATACAAAGGCATGATATAAACATATTATATAGGATACCTGTCCCGGTACACTTGTCTGGGATTTTAGGAAATGGGGTGTTCTATACCATTTCCCATATGTGTGTCTGTATCAGTATCCATGTCCAGGTATCAGCTCCAGCCACTTACCCCATAGGTTGATCCAGTTAGTTCCTTAGTCCCTACCTATCCAACTATTTCTTATATTTGACACGGAAATAATACTGGTATAAGTTTGAAATGCAGTCTGCATACGGAAAGCAAGCAGTTTTGCATGTTTACGGAAGAAAATAAATCCTGGATAGCAAAGAAGAAAGGGGTTGCCTTACAAAAGAGGATAAGGAACAAAGATGGAAATTGCGCAAACAGTTAGAGGACTGGCTTCTTCAAGAGGAAATAAGTTGGAGGCAAAAGTCAAGATGCAATTGGCTGAAAGAGGGGGATAGGAATACCACGTTTTTTCATGTTGTGGCAAGTGGAAGAAGGAGAAAAAAAATTATCTCAAGTCTGGAGATTGAAGGGGTAACAATTTCCAATCAAAGAGAGATTGCAAGGGCATTTGCAGATCATTTTAGGTCTATATTTAGAAGACCCCTAAACAATAGGGTGTGGATTGAGGGGTTGGAATGGCCAACATTGAAGCTAGAAGACAGGGAGTGGCTGGAAAGGAAATTTGACTTGGAAGAGATAAAGGAGGTGGTGTTTTCTATGGATAGATCAAAAGCACCAGGCCCAAATGGTTTTACGATGATTTTTTATTAGAATTGTTGGGAGATGTTAAAAGATGATCTAAGGCTGGTATTTGATGAATTCCAATACTAGAGGAGTGATTAACCATGGGTTAAATTCCACATTCATTGCCTTGGTACCCAAGAAAAGAAATACAAACCATCCGAAGGACTATAGGCCGATCAACCTAGTTAACAGCCTCTATAAGATCATCACTAAGGTGTTGTCCTTTAGAATTAGAAAGGTGCTCCCAACAATCATAGCAAACAACCAAGGAGCTTTTGTGAAGGGGAGGCAGATAACAGATCAGATACTTATAGCAAATGAGAGCTTGGAGGATTTCAAGAGATCCAAGAAAAAAGGGGTGGCTTGCAAATTGGATTTGGAAAAGGCTTATGACTTGGTTGATTGGTCTTTCCTATTGGAGGTGATGATCAATTTTGGGTTTGGAGATAATTGGTGAAAGTGGATAGTGGGCTGCATTAGGAATTGCCATTACTCCATCTTGGTGAATGGGACAGTGGTGAATTTCTTTCCAGCTTTGAGAGGGATTAGACATGGAGACCCCCTCTCCCCTTTTTTATTTACTTTGGTTGCAGAAGTGTTGGGGAGACTAATTTCCAGAGCATACTCCAGGGATTTAATAAGAGGATGGAGAGTTGGAAGGGAGAACATACCACTCACACAGTTGCAATTTGCAAATGACACAATACTCTTTTGTGAAGGAGGTGATATCAATAGGATCAGAAACCTGAAGTTCACTATACAACTCTTTGAGCAAATGTCAAACCTCAAAGTGAATTTTGAGAAAAGTTGTATAGTTGGAGTTAACATGGGGGAGGGGGAGATATTTGAGTGTGCAGTAGCTAATTGGCCCTTTAACTACCTTGGTTTGCCATTGGGAGATAATCCCCAAAAAGGCGAGTTTTGGGCTCCGGTTGTGGAGAGGTTTGAAAAGAGGCTTGCCGATTGAAAGAAAAATTATTTGTCTCTTGGAGGGAGAACCACTCTAATTAGGCCTACCTTAGCTAACCTTCCTGTCTATTTTTTGTCAATCTTTAAGATTTCGGCTAGAGTGGCTAGCAAGCTGGAAAAACTAATGAAAGATTTTCTCTAGGAGTCGGGGGAGGAGAAGGACCATAGGGTTAAGTGGGAGGTGGTGTGTAGGAGTAAGGAGGAGGGAGGCCTAGGTATTGGGAACATAAGGAATAGGAACTTGGCACTATTAGGGAAATGGCTGTGGAGATTCTCATTAGAGAAAGAAAAAGTTTGGGTTAAGATAGTGGGTAGTATTCATGGGGTTGCAGACAATGGATGGGACTCTAGGATTCTGGCAAGGACTACAAGAGCATCTCCCTGGAAAGCCATTCAAGCTATTTTTCCCTTATTCTCTCCCTACATCAAGTATGATTTGCACTCAAGCAACCTCATTAAATTTTGGGAACATGTTTGGGTTGGGGATACTTCTTTAAAAGACAATTTCCGACTCTTTTTGCTATCTCTACCCTTAAAAATGAATCGGTCTCCTTCCTCGTACCTTCCAACTCAACTTCTGGGTTCAGCTGGAACTTAGGTTTGAGAAGAGACATCAGGGAGACAGAGTTAGGCTGTACTTTATCCTTGTTATCCATCCTTGAAGGGGTCTTCCTAAAGCGAACAAAGGCAGACAGTAGAATTTGGACACTCACTCCCTCGGGTCCCTTCACCTGTGTCTCTTTCTTTAAAGCCCTAATACAACCTTCTTCTGTTGGACTGGCCTTTCTTGTTAAAGAGGTGTGGTGTCAACCTATACCTCCAAAGGTTGGGAGTTTTTGTTGGGAAGCCTTTCTGGAAAGAGTTAATATAGGTAATTTACTTCAAAGAAAAAGACCTAATAGCTATTTGTCTCCTCACTGGCGTATCCTCTGTAAATCTGATAGTGAGTCTAGATACCATTTACCAATTTCCTGTCAGTTTGCTAAAGTTATTTGGGAATGGCTTACTTCTCTGGGTGCAGGTGGACTCTCCCCTTGAATGTGCAAAGCTTATTCACTTCCATGCCTAACTAGTCAACAAAAAGGGCTAAGACTATGTGGAGATGTGTTAGGGCTGCAGTTTGTTGGACTGTTTAGGAGAGAAATTCACAGATTTTTTTCAGATAAGGAGAGAAACTTGGAAGTAATTTTGGAGGTTATTCATATTAGGGTGATACATTGGTTGAAAACTTTGGACTTGTTTGCAGATTTCTCAGTTGATGAGTTGATAAGGAATTGGAAGAAGATTGCAGAATCAGCTTCAGCTAAAAAGGCTTCAAGTTCCTACTAGACCCCTCCACCTCATGGTTTTACTAAACTGAATTTCGATGGCAGTAGTATGGGCAATCCAGGGCCGTCCGGAATAGGGGGAGTGATAAGAGATGAAAAGGGGAATCTGTTAGCAATGTATTCTGGTCCAGTTGGGGTGGGAGATTATTTGAGGGCTGAGATACTAGCAGCCCTTGAAGGGGTACAAAGGGTCAAGGACATGAATATTAATAAATTGATCATAGAAGGAGATTTTGAAATTGTGGTGAACTGGCTAAAAGAGGACAACTCTAGGCTCTGGAATTACAGCAATGAAAAGATGAAATTTAAGTGGCTGACTAAGGACATTAAAATTCAATGTACATGGGCAAAGAGAAGTGCACATTCATTGGCAGATGGTCTAGCTAGACAAGGGGTGAACAGAAACTCTATGTTTTGAGCTGTGCTGTAATTGCTTTTCATTTTGGGTGTACATTGGTTGTATTCGAAAGTTAAGATTGTTTAGCTCCTTTGCTTTGTAATTTTCAATACTTTAATAAAATTCACTGTTTTTTTTTATGAATGAATATAATTTATTAAAACAGAAATATGAGGCAATACAGTAGACCTAAGAGGAGGCATGAGTTGTTACTTCTTCTAACAAATATTACATCAAACTAAAGCAGAATTGACCAGAATTAACCAGAACTAAAATTACAAAGCAGCCCAAAATAAATGTTCCCTTGAGGCCCCTTGCTTAGCTAACCCATCCACTAAGGTTAATAAAATTCACTGTTATTGATCAAAAAAAATGTTTACTGAAGAAAATAGATAAAAATATAAAAACTTTTACAGAGAAAATAAATAAATGAAGTTGCTATTACAATATATATCATTCAAAAGCTTCTCGAAGATAATATTTACTTACAGTAAACTTGGGCAGACGGAATTTGTAAGTATCCACTAGTTCCATCATCAGGTCAACCAAATCAGAAAATGGGCTGTCAAGGACCATTCCTGCAATGGATGGATCCTCAGCTCCATACATTAAGCTGTGAGTGACAATATACAAGATTAAAAGTTAAAAAACAGAAGAAACACCCAGCATACTACTAGAAGCTGAAATGGATGTAACAGGCATGTATATATACATATACACATATACATGTATATTTGTGCATATGTATGTATTTATGAATCTAGGAGATAGAGAAAGGAGATTAACAAAACACCAAAAGTTGTACATGTTTACAGTTAAAGAAGAATCTTAATAGATAAACCTTGGTATGGCAGTATTTACATCATAAGATAATTTAATATAATAAAAAATGAAACAGGGAAGTAGACACTTAAAGATATTATTTATATAAATAAAAACATAGAAATGTCAGTGACAAAGATATACAAGAGTATGACTTTCCTGAGGTGGATACTTGCTAATCATGCATTCTATTGATAATGCATGAGCAATCCTATTCCTTCTTCATTGACGCATGTAAAAAGTAGTTTCTGTAATTGGTTTACAAGAAAAACCATCTACCTCTCCCAGTTGGCATCCAAGAAAGAAAAAGGATAGGTACACATTTGAAGGTGTCTCAATCTTTTGACAGCCCTAAATATTCAAATTTATATGCATTACTATGTGAAGTTTATGTAATTACAAAGAGGCACCAAAGGGAGGCAAATAACAGTAAAGTCCCTATTTAGGAACTGACTAGTAAATACAGTTACACTACAAGGTATCAACCCACATTTGGTTCATAGCAACAACCATGGACTTGCAATGTCCAAAAACTGATTTTCTCCCCTACAAGGATGTAGCCTATTTTTGAGAGGTTACATCCTTGTAGAGATTGAAGATATGAATATGGAACTCAACCTATTATTGACTTAATTGACATATTGGATAGAGATTGAAGATGTGAATAACAAGGTTTTGGAGACAGAGTAACGCAGAAGACTTTAGTTTACAAACACTGTTCAGCCTTGGGTTAGTGGGCAAACTCAGGGACTGAAATGTGTCTTTGTGAAATAATATTGAAGATTGAAAGATCATTGGTGGGTTTCATCCCAAAGATCAAACCTAGAAAGGGAAGAATAATGAAACACAAAACAGAAGAATACTTTATTTCTCATCAAGATCTAACCTCTATGCCCAGCCTTGACATCTTTTTATAGGCTCCTTACCTACTAAGTAGAGCAGCACCAACAGAAAAAGAAACTAGGAAAAATGCATAGAAAAAGGTCATTACACAATATCAACCCCGGCTATCTAGGGTTTTGGGAGGGGTGGACTTGATAAAGTTCTAAGGCCAATCTTGGACTCAAACCTCACTCTCATGCTTGTCGGCCCAAGATTTTACCATTACATGGAGCAATGGCCCCCCAAAAGGCCAATCTTTGGGGGTGGGGAGGGGGCACCCTTTGGCTTTCTTACATTAAGTGGTTATTCTCAGATTTGAACCTGTCTTCTCATGCTTGTCAGCCCAAGATTTTACCATTATACCAAGCAATTGGCTCCTATAGGAACTGCCTAGAAAAGAGAAACTAAAAAACAGAAGTTCAAAAATTAGAAACCCAAAAAAGGAAATTAGAAAATAGGCACCTAGTAAATAAGAAACCTATAAAATAGATACCGAACAAAAATAGTAGTTGATTCTAATTAATAGTTTCCTAAACAAAATAGGAAACTAATCATTATAGACCTTCTAGAAAAAACAAGGAAACTCACTAATGAAAGCTGGCTTTAAAACATAAAAATAGAAACCAACAATTTAGAAACTGTCAATTTGCATATCCGGGTGCATAATTGGTTCCTCCTTTTATATGTTTTAGTAACTTTGAGATGCTTTAGTCTCTCCAGAAATTGATCTCCTGCATCTTCTATTGCTGTAGAAGGTTGAAATCGGGGGTAGGAGGTTGGAGATGATGTTGTATCAGTTGATCAAGCATTTAAGGTAGACAAGAAAGTTTTTCTTGATAGAGTAATTGACAAAGAAATCGAGGTAGGAAAGAAATTATGGTTTTTATTCTTAGAAGGTGAAGATTGTGCCAGAAAAGTGACAATGGAACTAGAAAGGAGAAACTAAAGAGCCTAAAATCTGGCTACTACAAAGTCCATCAAGTAAGTTGGAGAGAAATTTCACATGAGGATGGATTGGAAAGAGGGTGGAACTTTTTGAGGAGAAAAGGGGATCAAGAGGATCAAAATTTCGCAATCAGCCCATATCGGCAGGGTACCAATATGTTGTTTTCAAGATTTTTTTAAAAAGCGTTTGTTTTAAACATTTATATATTATTTTCATCCCTCCTTTAAATTTTGAAGGAAAAAAAAAACATACATACATACATATATACAAGGCAGAAGGTTCAAAGTACTGATACACCCCTTCCGCTGTATCAGGGTGTATCGATATTTTGAAGCGGGATTAATTCGAATTTATAATGGTGGGATATGACATTAAAAGTGCAGAATTAGATTTGCAAGATGGGATTGGATTTTCGTTTGGATTGGAAACTTTTAGGGTTTGATTGGTATTTAGAGGGAAATTTGTGCTTCATGTCTGAGAATTAGCATTTTCTTGTGATGGGAACTTTTTTTTTTTTTTGAAAGTTTTGTGATGGGATTTTTGGTGGTAGGGGAAGAGGAAACAAAGGTTTTTCTTGCACTTTCTATAGGTTTCTTTTGGACATTATTAGGTCTGAGAAGGCGTATTGATAGGTTTGTGAGGTGGAGTACTGTTTACTGGACTTTCTCTCAATGATGCCTCATCACCTGAGGTTTTACCTTGCTAGTTAACCTTTTTTTTTTATCAGCAACACAAAAATTGATGTGAACTAAAAGACACTACATTCTAAATTTTTTTGCATGCATGGGTGATGAATGGCAAGCAAAAAACCTGGTTACAGCACCCATCGAACGACCCCACAGACCAATACAAGATACATTCCCTTCTGAACGCAAATAATTGACCACAGCCTTCAGATCATCCTTCTGGAAAATATGTCAGATTACATTAAAAAATAAGGGAAGGAGATCATTAAATTATCTATTTACAGTAGAGAGAAATAATGAGTAGTTGTTTGGAAAAAAAATCATGTTTTAAAATGGGGATAGATTGGAAAGAGGGTGGAACTTAGCACGCACTTCATTCCATCCCAGAGTGACATGCTCTCCTTCTGAGAGTCCAGATCCTGAAAAGTCAAGGGTGAAAACTGTAATACATGAGGGAAGCAAAATTATAGCAGCTTCACTGGCATCTGCTCTGCAACCACTGAGAAAAAGCAACATATGTTGCAAGTCAGTAAACAAATTTAACATAGGAGGCTGACATTTGTTTAGATGATAAGCGGCTTAGGATCCATGAGAGATGCAACTTAATAGAGGAAGAAAGGAAAACTATAAGTAGATTTTAAATATTGATATAATTAAAGAACATGTAGCTTTAGAAGTTCTTTTCAAATAGTGAGGACCATATATTTCCAAAGACTAACCCTTAGATCTAACGAAAAGATGACCAAAATACACCATTTATGAATGCAAGACTCTGGGGACTTCTTGAATACACATTGTTTTGATTTACAACTATGCCACATAGTGGATACTACAAGGTACTTCTCAGGACCCTAAAGACTAGACGTGGTGCAATCAGGTGATAGTCCAGAATGATTTTCTATATAAAGGGTTATCAGGATTCAGCACCTTTTTTCCCATTGCTCTTGGATCTTTTCCCCTCTACTGAGATGCTTTCACCATCATATACTCATTTTTCAGTAAAGCTTTTGTTTATCAATTACAACAAGAAGTATACAAAGCCCTTCAGCTCCAATAAAAAGGATCAAGGGCTGCACAGGCCCCTAGTCAAGAAAGGGGGCCATTATGTAAAAAATAGAAAAATACCAAAGAGATGCTGAAAGTGGCAGCACAATCCCAGTACAAGTCATTCCTCTTGATGTAAGATAAGAAGGTCCTGCATGAAAATAAGGATAAACAGATTTTGCACCTTTAATCAAGGAACCACTCAACTTAGCCAAGCCTTGTACTTGATTTTTGAGAAAACACTCAACACAATTCCCAGCAATACAAGCTGAAGAAGATAAATAAAATGGACAACATTTTAATGTGTTACATGGGGAACTAAAATGACTTTAATACAACATAAGAACCCTTCTCATCCTATCTCACTCATTACAAAACCCAATATTCACTGAGCTTTCCCTTTTTGATGCTAAACAAAAAAAAAAAAAATTATTAAAATGAAAATGATTACAATCTACATCAAGTAGAGAAAAATAGACAAAATAACAACCCCAACAATACAATAGACAAATAAAACACTAAAAAGTCCCATCTTCAGCAATTTCTAGCACTTATCAAAGATCAACCCCAAATGAAGATCAAGATACATCTTGAAATTCAGGATGTACCAATAGCTAGTCCAGAATATGAGAATCAATATCAGCTAACATCCACTGACGACCCATCTAGGAAGCATTTTAACAAAAGATGAATAGTCACTCTTTCGCTGGACTTACAGTTCCAAGCCTGCTGGGACGAACCCATTAAATCTGGGAGTGATTGATACGGGCCTGACAGTGATGAGTGATCTCTCCTCATCAAATGATGACAAAATCTCCATGGCCCATTAAAACTATCTGTCCCCACCTATCAGATAACAATATAATAGCCTCTCATGGCTTGTAGACCTATTCTTCACTATCTAAAGCCTTGCGCTCTACATCAAACTCCCAGAGAAATCCTTGTAAATCCTTGGGGCTTAGACCTGTCCCTCTAATGATTAGGGCCTTCTCTTGGGAAACTTTCCATTGCAAACTTAATACTTGTGAGATGGTTCAAAGGAGGAGACTTTCCTGCTGCCTTTCACCTTATGTGTGTTTGCTCTGTTCTGAATGTGATGAATCAGCTTATCATCTACAAATTAAGTATTTATGAGGTGAAAGACAGAAATTTGGCATTCTCTTTTAAAGCACCCCACAAGTGTGAATTTCTTGATGAAGTACCAGATTCTCTCCTCATAGACAGTCTATTCAGCAAGACCTCCCCCTGCTCTCCTATAGACAAATGAAGCTTAACTATGACAGCTATTTTTATGTAAACTGGGCCCACCCAAAGTGAAGGGAGCTTATAGGAGCAGGAGTGAGGAGGTGATTGTGGCTTTCTTAGTTCCTATTTACAATGGGGAGTCCATATAGTAGAGACTATAGCACTTCTACAGGGGCATAGACTGGGCTCTGATTGGGTTTGCACAGAGTTGATATTGAGGGTGACTCTCCAGTTGTCATAGGTTGCATACTTGTGTTGTCTAATGCTCCATTACATTTACTGTATTTAATTAGGATGGGCCTTGGCACAACAATTGGGTTTTTCCATTGTGACCTGGGTGACCAGGGTTCAAATCTTGGAGAAACAGCCTCTCTGTGTATCTGCAGGGGTAAGGCTGTGTACATCTGTCCCTCCCAGACTCCACATTGACGGAAGCCTCGTGCATTAGGCCACCCTTCAATTAGGGAGGCCAAAACTTTGGCATCCAGAATAAAGAGCTGGTTTTAAATGGATTCCTAGGTTGATGAACCCCCACAACAATAGTCTAACCAGAGGAGTCAGAAAGAATACATTGCACTTATTTCTTGTTTCTATTTTTATTTGGTTGGGGGCACTAACCCGGACTAGTTGTTCCATCATATTGCATTTTTGTTATTGATGATGTGTGTATTGGATTCCATGCCTTTACCTTCCTTTCCCACAGTCTGTTGAGGATCAGGAATAGGGATGCAACTGTGCAAGTCAGGTACCCAATTTGAAGAATTTATGCTGAGTTGGGTCAAGGCCCTCAGGCCAGATCCCTTCAAATTTTAAAAATGCTCAACTGCATAAATTACATTCCTAATTAGAAAGTATACTTTTATCTTACCCCTCCATTGGCAGACTCTTTTGATCTTGTTACTTATCAAAAAAATGATATCCATTTCAGGAGAGCACAGTGTGGGTCCAAATGCTATGCAAAGTAAACAGAGAGGGTTCCCATTTCACATGGCACCAGACAATGCCAAGCTGGGAAGAAAAACAAAATGCAGGAATAAGTGATCAGAAGATTCCTTTTTCCAACTTGCACCATGAGCATAAATGAGAAGATAGGATCTTGTAACCTTCGTGTTTTCTCTAGAGCAAATCACATGCATTCACTTTCCCAAGCAAAACAATCCCTAAAAATACTTTCAAATTAGGAGGATCCTAACAAGACAAATCATTATTTTTTTCCTAAATAGTGGGAGCCAGTTTATACTTCATAGTTCCTAGTTTCCTACTAATCTAGCATATAGACAAATGGGAGAAAATCTATACATTTAAAAATTACCATTTGGCCTAACCAACATGGACCTCAGATTTGTATATGTTATATGGTAAACTCATTGTTTAAATGTTCTAAATGTACATGGGAAAACATCTAATGCCAGCATGAAAGGCCTTAAAACATATGATACTGACCTATTTCCATGGCAGTATATCACACATGGAAGCGCCTTTCCTTCAGGAATAACATCAGGCACATAATGGCTACACTGAAGAACATTTCCCCGACTGTTAGTAACCTGCAGCATTTTAAAATCCATCTAGTTTAAGATAGGTTCACTTGAAACCTTTAAGTACACACATACACACACACACACACAGAAGGTTCAACATTCGACTAAGGTATGGATAAGGATATTCAATAAAGTCAGCTTGATACATTGACTATCATAGTTTTGGGTAAAACTAATCTAAATAGCTTTGCATATAAAGAGCTTTTTTCAACCAAAGACAGGTTCCTAGAAATTGTAACAAGGTCTTACTGTCCACTGGATTTTTCACGTCCCTTTTTTCTATTTTTATTGTTAGCAATTGAAGCTTTATTAATCTTGATAAAAGAATGGTATGAATACAATCTTTTACTCATATCTTTACTTAGATAGCATTTTCCTCTAATTTCTCTTGCCCTTCAGCATGAAGTCAACATTCTTCCACAACCCCCAACTGTTGAACCCATCAGAAATAGATACTAATAAAAATCCCAAGGAACAATTCAATCATCAACTCAGGCCATGTTTGGTACGTTTTCCGTAGCCTCATTCTTTTAATTCTTTCTGATTCTGGAAAAGAATGGGCAAGAATGAATGAGATACAGGTATTTGGATATTCATTTCTTGCCGCAGAACTCATTCTTCGCAGAATGAAATTTGGGCTTCGGCAAAAATTTGTGGCACGAAAATTTTTCGTGCCCTACCAATTCTTTTTTTTTTTTTTTGTTCAAGCTCAAGTAGCTCGAGTCCTCTCGACTTTCACTGAACCCTCGCTCTCTGTACAAGGGCCTTGCTCCTCTCTCTCTCTGTGTAGAAGGTAAATCCTCATCCATCTCTCTCTGTACGAGAGGTAAACCCTCGTCCCTCTCTCTCTCTCTGTACGAGGTAAACCACAGTCATGACTCTGTGGCTTTTATATATTTCTTTTTTTTTCTTTTCATTTATCTATTTATTTCTGTCTTCTGAAACAAACTCCATGTTAACTAGAAAAAAAGAATGGTGGTCAATGATTCTCCTTATTGTGGGTCCCTAGTTTACATGAATATTAAGTTTATGCTTGGTCTTTTATATACATTTAGGTCTTTTTTTTATCAGTATATACATTTAGGTCTTCCTGCCACAAGCTGATGATCACCATGGGTAATGGCACTGATCTGTCTAAGTCTAACCCACTCTTGTTAACTTAAGCTAACTAGGTAGCTTACTAGGTTGGTAGATAAAAAGAAATCCAAAAGTTAACCATTTTAGTAATTCTGAAGAGAAGACAAAGAAGTTCAATTCTCACGTCAAACCACTCGCAATGAATTTCAATAAGAGAAGTTCGAGTGACACAAAAGGTTAAAATTAAAGACCTTAGGATAAGTTTGAAGTGTGCACTATTGGTTCATGATGGATGGATGCAACAAAAGATGCCGAATGTGTAACACCCAATGCTTGTTATAAAGGTGACCCACTAAGTTGAGGATACTAGTAATTGCCCCTTAGTTGGCATATTTGCGCTTATGGGATCATCCCATGCTCAATTGTACTATTGTTGACTGATATGGAAATGGAATTTTGGTGCAAATGGGCCTGCTCTGAATATGCCAAAGCCAAATGATTTTCTTTCAAATTTAATCTTGTTTTTAAGAGGTTGAATGATGGGGTTTGGTTATCTCTCATATCTTTGCTACTGCAATTAGGTCAGAGTTAGGTTTGGGTAGGAAAATTCCAACCAGATTCAGTCCAGTCATCAACTAGTATCCATCGTCGTCAGTCTAATCCCTAAGCAGGGTTTTTGGATAAATCACATGGGTCAACAGAAAATGGCAAAATTAAGCCAAACTAATCATTTATCAACTGGTTTCATACTGACCCATTGGAAGGACCCAGTTGACATATAAAAAAGGAGTCCATTTTTTATTAAAAAAAAAAAAACAATAAGATAATTAATACCTTCAAGTTTAAAGCCCAAATTTAGGCTTTGTGCTTAGGACTTAAAACTTTAAAAGTGTTTTAGCTTTTAGATGGCTATTTTCTTCAGTTTGAAAAGTAAATTTCACAGGAAATAATTCAGAAACTCCTGAATAGTGGTGAAATGACTGAATGGAAAAGAGGAATTTTCTTGCAGCCATCGGTGAAGGACAAAAGTAGAAATTAAGTACAGACAACCAGGCATAGCTGACCTCATTCCATAAAACAGAAACTTGGATTTGTAGAGATGGGTCCTTACTTTCACTTTGAGACAAAAATAGTTGAGATAGATGACTTCTCTCTGCTGTTTCCCTCACCCTCAGTGATAAAATGGCTGTAATATATCCAATCTGTGATGGGTTTATACACTTTTAACAATCGGCAGATTCTATTATGGGAATGGTAGATGAAAGCCTGTTGTGGGAATGGCAGATTCTAAAACATAAATCAGGGTCTTTTGGTCTTAATTGGATTAATGAGTGTTTGTTATCATAAAATCCCTGATCTATGTTTGCCATTTTGGGTCTGCAGGTTGGCACAACCCAACACGACCCATATATATTGTTTATATTATATATATATATATATATATATATATATATATATATATATATATATCCATATATATAATATTATATATTTTATATAAATATAATATATTATAAAATTATATAATTATATATATATCAATTTTTTTAAATAAATAGCTTTGGCCTGGTCCATGGCCCAAGGCTTGGCCCACGGGCCTGCCCGGCCCACAGTACGGCATGGGCCTGCACAGGCTTGGGCTGTGGGATAGGCTGGGCTGACCCCCCAACTTATCCCAGGGGAGGACAGCATGGCACAACCCGCACTTTACGTGGACCCAGCATGGCACATTTTACACCTCTAACCCTTATATTATTATTTTGATTAACAAAAAAAATGAATGAGAATGAAATTTGTAACCAAACATGTTACAAATTTTACTCTCATTCTTGCCGTAAAAAAATCATTTTTTGGGAAAAAAACGTTTAGTTCGTAGCAATATTTTCTCATTCTTCCCATTTTTACTCATTTTTTCCATCTTGGAATTTCATCTTGGGTAAGAATGAGAAAGAATGAGAATTGAACCAAACATGGCTTCAGTTACTAGCAGTCTTTCAGTTAATATGGATAATCCAGTTCCAAAATAAATTGAATAAAAGATTAAATCAAATTGTGAATCATATTATAAATGTTAAGAACATTTATCTTCTTTAGAAAAATTTCCACAAATTATGCATATAGAAGTGATTTTACTCCCTTTAATCCATATCTAACTTATATGTGCTCAATACAATGGATTTTACCATGTACACTTTAAACTTGAGATGATATAATCAAATTTGACATGAAAGTCAATTAACCTACATACATTGGCTATTTAACCTACACATGATTGAAAACGAACTTGCTTGGGTTTCTAAATAGGTCTTAAGTAACCTATCTTATTTTAACAAAGGTTTAAAGTTGTCAATCACAGCCTCAGGTTTCTTTAATGTGCTGTAAGAAAGAAGAGAACAGCGAGAAGAGAGAGAGAGAGAGAGAGGGGGGCAAATAAGAGGGAAGAGGGAATAAGAGAAGAGAAGGTTGGGAGAAAAACAGTTTGTGGGTATCAATGAGAGACATCTGCCCCTAATTAGACAGCAGCAATAAAAACAAAAGAACCAAAAAAACAATGATAATAAACAAGACCAGGCCCATACTAGGGCCATATGAACACTTTGAATCACTTATTTCTGCACTCCCCCTCAAGCTGAGCATAGATGTCAATCACACCCGGCTTGCCAAGTGTCTACTGTAGTGAGGTCATAGGAAGTCTTTTAGTGAAGATATCTGCCCATTGCTGTCTGTCTTGACAAAAGGAATACAGACATCGCCTGAAACTACCTTCTCCCTAATAAAGTGTCAGTCAACCTCTATACGCTTAGTTCTGTCATGTTGGACTGGGTTACCTCTTATGTATAATGTTGATGCCAGCCTTCTTATTACCATACAACAACAAGGGCACCTGGACAGGAATGTCCAACTCCTCCAACAAGGATTGTGGCCAAAAAACCTCTGACAGACCATGAGCTATCTGCTAGGTCGAATTTGAGTAACTCATTCAAGTGCATTCCTAGAAATGTAAACATCCTGGATGATGCATTAGAGCTAGACCAGTTAAAGAGTTCTTGGATTGGGGAAAGCAGGGCCACAAATTGCTTTGTAGTTTTTAATGTGGTATATTGATAATTCTGATATGTACTAGGCAAGCCATGCTGGCTTTGTACATATCGGCCTGATACTCTTTGTGTAGTTTTTTTTATATTAATGAAATACTGTTATTTATCAAAAGAAAAACATAAACCTGAATGCTTTAATGATGAAGATGATGATGATGATTATAACAATAACAAAAACAACAACAACAACAACAATATAGCTATAATAATAAATCATCATTAGTATTATTAACAAAACCAAGTTATGTGAGAAGAAAAAATGAACAAAAAAATGAGGAAGAGGATGCATAGAGATTCTAAGTACTACTTAAACAAAACAGAAAAAGAAAATCTTATATGTTAAGATTTATGAAAGCAAAGGAAAGCAAATACTTGACATTCTTAAGAAGATAAACAACCACTACCTGCAGGTCTTTTCTGTGAAACCTCTGTCCTTGTAATGTAAATTCTTGCTCCAATAAGTCATTTTTTGGATTATAATCAGCTCTGCATCCCAAAGAACAGTCCCATATCACTAAAAAGAATTTATGAGCATGGTTTAATATATATATATATATATATATATATAATTCCTAATATTTCTATGACATATTTCCACTTCCACTTCCACAGGTAATGACATGAAATAATATTGGAAAATATCTCAACATATTCCTTAGTACATTAGAACCTTTATATTGTACTTCTCACAAAGTTTTACTTTGTCAGTTACTTTTTTTTTTTTTTTGGTGATAAGTATGACTGTCAATTACATTCAATGTAAGTCTTTCAATTAACATGGAGATAGATATCATTGAAATAATTTCTTGGATAGGATCAAGAATGAAGTCATCCATCGGAACCTAAGAGCAGCTTTAATAGGTGATAAAATGAGAGAGAGTAGACTAAGATGGTTTGGTCACATGCATAGAAGACCACCAACAGCTCCAGTTAGAAGAAGTGATTTGTTACAAGTGGAAGGGGATAGAAGAACTAGGGGTAGACCAAAAAGGACATCAGTAGAAGTAGTAAGAAATGATTTAAGCACTAAAAATTTTAACAATGAATATGGCTTCAAATAGAACAGATTGGCAAACCAGAATTCGTGTAACCAACCCCATATAGTTGGCATAAGGCATGGATGATGATGATGATTCTATCATCTTCAAGTCCAGTATTTTTTTCAAGTTTATTACTATAGATGACTCTTTCTTTCTTATTTTCTTCTATAAAATATTTTTAATTATAACTAATTAATAAAATGCAGCTAATGTTTTAATGCTTTTAAACTCTTATAAAAAGGAAAGACAATATAATACCCTAGGAAGCATATTTATTTGTAAATCATAACCTTGTTATAATAAACAAAGCATAATAAATTACTATTTATAACTAAAATATCAACAGCATTTATTCTATAACAATCCATGTACAATTCCAATTGGACAGCCTCTTGCCATACAGCTTTTTCTTTTGCATATTAATGAAAGGTTATACTTTACCTTGTCTCAAAAAAACATGTATTATAAAATAATTCTTATCCTTAAATTGATAAAGTGGAGGAAGAGACCATCTTGAAATGGTGCAACCATTTTTATCACTCTTAAAAGAGTACGTCCTTTTACAATTTCAAAAATATTAATAGATATTTTTATATTTTTTTTTTTGAGAAAAAGGGTAACTTTATTCTAAAAAGACAAAGAGTATATGAGAAGATGTACAAGCAGAGGCTAAAAGTTCTAAGAGTTACACAGGAAGAGAGCTAAAATTTTAACAATATATACACAAAATTTCCAATATTTCCAAGATATTTCCTATTTAAGTAGTCAACATTTCCATTAGAAATTTAGAACTGACACTTTAAACCTTGTTTATAAGGGAAGATGTTGAAAGAAAACACTCTGCTATAAATCATAATGGTAAGAAAAATTGAATCATTTCCAAGTTTAATATCCATATGATAATCCTCATGTCTATAATAGAAATGTACCATTTTTTATCAGTAATGGGAATTTCATTAAGAAAATTAAATTGAGAAACAGTACAGAAACTGAGTAGCCTCGGCTACCCCACTAGTATTTAAACTTTGCCACCTATCAACTTTTGATTTTCAGCCTTACAACTGAGCCCAAAAACAATGTTCCCTTTAACCCCTTGAGAACAGAATTGGCCTAGCAGCAACTATCATCTCATTCTAGTCAATCTCTGATTCCTCTATGCAAAAGTAATTGAAGAAAAATAACCTGCAAAAGTAGTTCTTGAGGTTCCAACGAGGTTCTCAAAATGGTTTGATCATGAAGAACTTGGTCATATAGTATAGGCCATATCACCAGAAGTCAAAAAGTCAGTTTATCAAATGGTCTAACACTCAGCAATGCTCTAACACATGTACAGCTTCAGTGCTAACTAGTAAGACCTCTCAATGGATATAAATCATTGGATATCAACCATCAAGCTAAAAAACCTTCAATGTTGGAAAATAAAAACCTATTCAGGGACCTCACCTAACTCAAAGAACCATCATTGAACCTAAAAGCTTAAACTGTTGAGGTCCCTAAATAGGTTTTTATTCTCTAACATGCCCCTTCACGAGAAAGCCCATCAGGCTTGAACCATGGGCAAGCATAGGTCCACCCATACCTTGTGCTGAAACTTAATTCATTATAATAGGGGCAGCGAGGATAATTGAACACTAGAGCACTTAGTCAAACAGGCTTTGCTACCATCTTAAGGAAACCATTGAACCTAAAAAATTAAGTGTTAGGTGAGGTCCCTGAATACATTTTTTTTCTCTAACATTCAGCATCCATCTTCAGGCCCTTCAAATATTATGTTGTGCAAATTTTAGCTAATAATGCAATAGGCCAATGGAAATTCTGAATTGGTCTGACTTATAAGCATGCAACTAACTCTGAGCCACAAAACCAAGGGGCTTTGGATCATTTATTTATTTATTTATTTTTATACTATTTGAATTATCAAGTTTTCAACTCTAGCTACCTTGAAAAACTCACTCCAAATTCCAAATAGGTAGGCAGGTCAAATAAAACCAGGATTACCGTTGCATCCTTTGAGGCAACATTTTAAGAGGTTTAGAAGTCCCATCCTGAACTGAATATTAAGAAAGCTCCCAAGTTAAATTACTAAATTTTCAGACTTGCAGAAACCACGAATGCCCAGTAGAAATAACAAATAAACAACATAGAGATCCATCTACTTCTAGTATCCAATTCCACCTTCCTAAAAGGGACACATATTCCTTGAGTTTTGTTGATTAAACGCACACATACATGAAAGCTCAATTAAATGTTTAGTGGAAAAGGTACAGAAATGAAAAAGAGATCCAAATTCAGCTACCCGCATCAGAAACCTAAAATAGAAACTCCGATGAGAAATAAGAAAACGAACTAGAAAGTCGGTTTCCGCAAAACAAAATATTAGAAATTTAGAATTTTCCAATCACCTAAGAAACCATATCAAAATTTCACTCCAAAAAGCATTAAAACAAATAAGAAATTAAAAAAAAAAAAAAGACTGAATGATGCAAACGGTTTAAATTTCAACATCTGTAATCTAAGCCCTCCAAAGAAAATACCACTGAAACCTTCCAAGTTTACATAATATCTCAATATTACCAATTAAACAACGAAAATTAAAGCAAATACGGTTAAAGTTCACCTTCATGGTACCTACTAAACCAAAAAGGAAATAATCTAAAACAAACAACGAAACCCATAAACAAGCTATATCAAACTCATGTAGAAACAAAACACACTACCAGAAAGGTTTACTGAGTGTAGCAAAAAAACGAGAAAATTCAAGGTTGAGCAGTTACCTCGGAGGGCGAATGATGAAGTTGACAAGCTGTTCCATCGATTAAGATAAGAAAATCAGAAAGTTTTTTCTATTTGCAGTTCAGAACCTCAGATTCATAGCTTTGTTTGAATTCCAAAAGAGAAAGAGAAAGAGAGAAAAAAAACAATCGAACCCCTCGATGGACGATGATTTCTTAAAAGAATAAGAAGAGAACTCGTCTTCGGCTTTGTTCCCCCATCTGAAGAAAAAGCTTCTTTTTCTTGTCAAACACAACTAAACGAAACAGCCTTCTCTCTCTCTCTCTCTCTCTCTCTCTCTCTCTCTCTCTCTCTCTGTACTTACACACGCGGGAGACCTCGGGCAACGGGATTCGCACGTGTCTCTTCGCTTCCAGGAACGAAGACCTCTGTGGGTTCCACCAATCATTACAATATTTTAAGATGCTTCGTAAGTTCGTAGATACATTCCCTACAGTGCGAATCCTCTACGCGAGCCGAGGACATCTGGCCCTGACATGGTGTGTCGTGATTGGCCCTCTATTACGAGTAGAACTGCAGAGCTTCGAACTCTGTTCCCCCATGCCGTCTACCGTTTACGTTCCACTTGTCCAAACGGATCTTTGAATAGAATCTGATTCAGATAGATTGAAATTTGATTCCTTTATATATTTGGATTCGCATCGAATCTTACACGTCGGATTTATATCGGATTCGCATTGCAAAAGGATATTGTAGATATTGAATTGTATTAACAAATTAATTTAAAAAACGCATTTCAAACAAAATTAATTTAAATGATAATCAAAATATTATATATCATTAATAAAATAAATTAAAAATTTTTTATACTGTATATTAATGAAAAAGGACATCATACTACGGCTTTGACCAATCAAAATCCAAGTGAATTTTGATAAATATCACCAAATAATTTCTATTTTATAAAAACACAATATTTAAAACATTTTACTAATAATTTTATACTATATAAAGTGAATATTTATGTTGGGATGCATAGATATATAGTTAATATTTACATGCACACATACATATCACGTGATTTTACACAAAAAAGAATATAAATTTTAAGGCTCAATTTGAAAGGAATATAAATACAAATATATACAATGCGAATGCATACAAAATAATAAAAAATACAAGGTTTTGCACTTTGTACATTTGTATTTGTACTCCTTCCAAACTAAGCCTAAGGCTGTATTTGATTGCAACACAAATATATTTGCACTGATGTAAAACTATGACATTGCAAATGATTTGAGTGTAAATTCTGACTTATTTTTTGTTTCAAATTTTAACTCGTTTTGTTTGAATATTGCAGTATAAAAGAAGTAAATTAAGACGTGAAACAGAATAAAGTAAAACCCAAAACAAAATTAAATGATAATTTGTATTTTTTCATTTGCACTCTCATGCATTTGTACTAATACAAAAAAAAATTGCACAGCAATCAAACGCAACATAAATGTATAATCATATATAATTAAGTAAAATTGAATTCAAACAAACAAATAGGCTCCATCTGAAAATAATTCAAACAAATAGGTACGGTTCAAGAAAAATAATTGCATTTGTATTTTTTCTCTTTCCAAACGGAGCTGAATGAAAAACATCAGCTTCGTGGATAGCAGCCAATAAACCGGTCGACCCGTCCACGGACCACGGACTGGCTCAATCACAGGCCGAGATTTTCAATTGTTAATTTCTCTAGTTACCGCTTACCAGTGTCTAGTTATTATTCTCTCATTATCAAATCAAAATATTATTTATTAAATATTCATTTGCTAAATTAGCCCCTGTCGTTGACCCCGACTCTCACTGTCCTTGACCCGAGGCCCGGGCAAGAACAATCCTCCAGGCTACATCCAATCCTCTAACGAGAATGTTTCACGTACAACCTGTAAAAGGACCCCACCAATTGCAGTGGACCTGGTACCGTTCCTGCCGGTAAAGTTACACGTTCTCAGATTCCTTTGACGAACCCATTACCCGATCTACTACTAACATACAAGTGGGAGCCACTTGCGGTGCCTCCACGTGGCAACTTGATAATTCGATAATTCAACCAATCCGTTATATATATAAAAAAATTCATGTAGTAAAAAAGCGCGCCTCATACCGACTTTACAGACGGTTACAGCATCTCCTGTCCGTACATCGGGAATTTCTCCCATAGGCGCGCGTGTGTTGAGCAGATTCCAATTCGTTGGGGATAGATACTTTTAGCCATCGACATTGACCCAGAATGTCTAAGGTGCCTTCACCCTCGTTGGACAAAGAGAACATGCTTATATTATTTGACACTTGTTCCATGATTCATGCAATGACTCGTGCAGTCATGCTTGGTCCCTATATCGTTTGTTTTGGTTCAACGGTTCAACCAGCTGGCAGTAGCGGGTCTGCTTTAAGGGCCGTTTGGTAATGGTATGGGTAAAGCTGAATTTAATAATCCATTGTTTTTTTTGTGGGTAAAATAATTAAATAAAAATAAAGTATTCAATATCATCTCACTCTTTGCTTTCATCCATTAAGGATCTCACTTTTCCTTTCTTTTTTTTAGCTGTTTTTCTCACCATGTCCTCTTTAATGATATTGTAAGTGTGCATGTGCTTTGCACGTGACAATTTTAAATGATGATAATGGTAATAATAATGGCATCATGGGTTGATCCATCTGACTTGTATGGTTGAATATTGTTGAATTGCTTACTTGCCACATGAACAAAAGAAGATTTCGTTTTTGGGTCATTGTTTTTAAAAATGAGTTTTATATTATTAAAATTATTGGATATAGATCTAATTGATATAGTTTATTTATGAGAAAAAAAATACCTTAAATAGAGAGAAAACAATATCTAATATCCGATACCTTAAATAGAGAGAAAACAAGATCTAATATCCCATATGAAGGTGGAAATGACACCATTTTTAAAAATATTAAAAGAAATGCACATTGTACTTTAAGAAAATTAGGAAGCTTGACAAGCAATTTTCTTTTGTCACTTGTTTACAACTCTCAACCTCTCACTAAACCTACTCATATTATACCTTAAAAGGTTGGACTTCTTAATGAATGTTGTATATTAGAGAGCCCTCTACTTGTAGAGCTATAAATGAATTAGATTCAAATTGGATTGAGAAAAATCCAAATCCAATCCAATTATTGAAAGCTTGAATCCAAACCTGATGCGCTATTGAAAACTTGTATTTCAATCCAGTATGAAATCCAATCGGATTTGGTTTTAATTCGACTCTGCATTCATTTATAAAATAAAAAAAATAAAACGTTAATTATTTTTCAACTTTTATACATAATAAATTAATATAAATATAACATATTGAATTCATTATATATATTCATATATAATATAATTTATAAAAATAGATTTTTGTTATTTTGAATATAATTTATATAAATTTTATATATTAAAACCAATAAATATTACAATATAATCAGATGGGCAAATTTTCTCAATTTACCCCTAAGGTTTAGGAAATTGGCTAACTATAGCCCTACTATTTTAGTGTTGTCTAAAAGTATTCATATTGTTTCTGACAATTGTTGACATCATTAAATCGTAATAAAATATCAAATTTACCCTGCAATGTTTCTCAAATTTTCAAAATAAAACCCAACTACTAAAAAAACTTTTTCAGCCACCATTAGGCATGTAAACATATTGAATTCGAATTGAATCAAGCTATATTTGAACTCAAAACCAATTATAAAGAACAATATTCGAATTCGATTCAATATCCGACAGATATCAAATATTTCAATTCGAATTCAAATTCGACCGCTTACTTGACTTTTCAAATATGAATCCGACTATATTCAAATCCGATTCGACTAATTGTTTTACAATAGACAAATTTTGAAATTTAACTGATTCTAAACTTCTAATTTTCCTCTAATACGTGATTCTAGTTTTCTTGTTTATTTATAATTAAACCCCACAAAATTTGGGAAAAGGGATATTATATAGTTATCTTCTCATTTGTGATTGAGAATCAATAAACCAATAAACCATTTAGGAATGATATTATCTAGATCATAACTAGAAACCAATAAACATTTAAGCTGAAAAATCTAACTCATAACCAAAAACCAATAAACCAATAAATCATTATCTAAATCACTGTCAGAAATATCTAATCTATTCTATCTCATTAGAATAGGAAAATGAATAAACCAATTCCTAAATCTGTAATCTATTCTATCTCATTTAAGCTGAAAAGTCTAGCTCATAACAAAAAACCAATAAGTCATTATCTAAACCACTATCAGAATTCAGAAATCTTTATTCTATTCTATCTCATTAGAATAGGAAAATGAATAAACCAATTGGTAAATCTGTAACCTATTCTATCTCATTTAAGCTAAAAAATCTAGCTCATAACCAGAAACCAATAAACCAATAAATCATTATCTAAATCACTGTCAGAAATCTGTAATCTATTTTATCTCATTAGAAATTTAGAATAGGAAAATAAGTTGAAAAATCTAGCTCATAAACCAATAAACCAATAAACGTTCAATCTCACAATCTGTAATCTATGAAAACCAATTTACTGTGAGAAAAGAGGCAAGGGATTGAGATGGAGATCATGGGTTCCCGACAGTGGGCCAAGTGTGAGTGTGACGACGGCAGTCGTGGGTTCTTGGTGGTGCGAATGCGATGGCAGTGAGCAGTGTTGGCCAGTGATGCTGGACTATTGCAGCACAATGGTCGATGATGCTTGACAGTTGAGGGCCTTGAGCAGCAATGATGGAGACAGTAGTGGCTGGTGACTGGTGCTCGACTGCAGCGCTATCGATGATGGTGGTTTCTTGGGCGATGGCGATACTGGGTCAGTGAGTTGGGACTCGAAATATGAGACTGAGAGATAGAGGAAAGATGAGAGACGATTGACAAGAGAGTATAGACAGAATAGCAGAGGATGAGGGGCGATGATTGATGGTGGTGGTTGCTTGGGTGGTGTTCGACGATGGCGAAGGGAGGGACAGAGGGTTAGGGTTTGAAACTTGAAAGATGGAGAGTGGAGACTAGAGAGAGGTAAGGTTCAAAAGTTGAAACTTGGATTTCGAATGTTCTCACTTCTCATTTTCTCAATGAAATTATTTTTTATTTCTTTAACTTTTTTAATTATATATATATATATAATCAGTTCGAATATTTATTGGATCGGATCAATAAAATGGTATTCAAATTCGACCGAATATCCTATTCAAATTATCTGAATCCGATTCAATTATGCTGAATCTAGGATTCGAATTCAAATTTTCAAATACCGTTTACAGGCCTAGCCACCATAGCTGCTGGGAATGCAGCATCCCATTGGAAATCCTCATTGGTTTTGTTGGTGGCCAGATTCCTAGTCCAGCTATGAGAAAGCTCGTGGGTGACACTTGTGCGCCACCAACATCACCCTTAATCGCAGTAGACTACTGAACCTGTAATAAAGGAAACCTCCTACTAAAGTACTCATTTGTTGAATAAAAAACGAAAACTTGTGAAAAAGATGGCATTAGCAACACGGTGGATTCTTGAACCTGTGAAAAAGGAAACCCTCCCACTACAATACTCCTCATTCTTCTTTAGAAAAGATTTAGAAAAGATGGCCTTCAATAAACTTATCTGGCGATAGATTCTTGAACCGAATTCAGGTTCAATTGAATATTAAAAGAGAAGCCCAATATTGAATCTAGACTCAGATTTGAATAGGGTAGCCCAATATTGAATCTGAACTCAGATTTGAATAAGGGCAGCCCAATATTGAATACTATGTTTTGTTTGTTCTGCTGTACAGCTATAACTAGATAAAATTAGGCAAAGGCAATGGGATCTTATTCCATCGTTGATTTTGGAATAAGATTCCATCTTCTTTGGCAATGTGATTTTGGATTTTGTGGCCTTTTATCTCTTCATCTATAATACTGTAAATTTCTTACCTGAAACTATATTGAATATGGAAGAAAACCAATTCAAAAAAACGATTCTTCTTCTACTCATTAATCTCAATGACCTCCAGTGGTTTGCAAGCTTATATCACTGAATTTTCAGATGATTGCTTGCCTTGCGGTACTGTCCATCTGTTTTAACGTGTCTATCTGTTCTCCTCCTTTAAGTGAGTCTTTTGGGTTGAGGGCAAATGAAAGTAGTCACATGTGCCGGTTACAGATATTTCTGGGTTTTTAGGCAAGGTTTTTAAAATTGAATCGAACAATGAACTGATCAGGGGTCCAGTTTTTGGCTCGGTCTGACCGTTCAAACCGAATAGATGACCTGTTTTGATAAAAATAAAAAATTAAAAAAGAAACAATTAACATCATTGAACGGTTTGAATGGTTCGATCACCCGAGTCAGTACTGATCAAATCAATAGTTTTTGGCAAAATAACGGTTCTGAGATAAAACGGGTTTCTGGTTTTTTCAGTCCAACCATCCTGTCCGGTCCGATTTTTTGAAACTGAGATCGGACAATGCAAATAGATCTCGTTCACATATCACATGTGACGAGTTCAAATCAGCACCCACCAGATTACCCCCCACAACGTCCCACAGAATATCCTCGGGAGATGTTTCCAATACACGGCTTGAATGTGCCGTGGGACGTTGTGAGGAACAATCTTGTGTGTAGGGTGGCGGGGGGCGGGCTGATTTGCTCTAACACGTGACACCATCTAAGAAGTGAACTCCTGTGGGGTCCAAAATTCACGTGACAAAGTATCCAAAAAAGAGAAATACTTTACAAGGCATGGCCTAATAAAACGGGACAACGGTTTCTTTGCTTCTTGCCCCTCTTGGGTAAATGATGAAGGCTTAAGGTCCAGGGAGGACATGCACATAACATGATAGAGCAGAAGTTACGGAACGCAACAAGCGCACAAACAGCTGCATAACCAACGGTTGCATTGGTCGGGTCTTGTCCAGGTCAAGGTAACCGGGTCCTAACCCGATAAGTAAATATGTTTCCAACCACACCCTACTGGGTATTGCGACTACCAGTCTTACTCAATAGGATCTAATCAATTATAATTGGGACACATAATGCAAATCCAGACCTTATATATTTGGGCCAGTTTAGCTTGGGTCTGTCAGATTTGTCGCTACCCATTGACAATAGGGGTGTAAATTGAGCTGAATTAGGTCAATCGTAACTAGAGATGAATAAGAAAAATCGAAAACTATTGAAATTGAACCGAAAATATAATTCAGTTTTAAAATAGGCCCATTGTTCGATTAACAGAACAATGAGCACCCCTAACCCTAACACAAACTCAAATAGTTGAACCCCCAATTCAAAATGGGTTTGTTAGACCTGGGGTTGGTTTTGGTTGTTCAAATTTCTTTATTTCTTTAACCAAGTGTTCTTATTTCCTAAACTCAAGGGTTGAGATTAATTATGGCTGTATTTGGCTCGTGGACGTTTATTGAAAAATACCACTATATCAATGCCACATATGTATTGGCATTTATTGCATATGAAACAATATTAGGCAACTTTTTTGTTTCATCATTTATCAAATAAATGATAGAAAATTGAAGTACTTTGATTTTTGTGCATGAAGAATTTAGGGAAAACGTCAAATTCTTAAAACTGGCGAATTCTGATTCCAAAGCCCAACTCCACTATTACTACCGGTCTGCCATCCAATCCACATCGGTGCTTGGCACCGCCGATCGGGGACTGATAAAAATGGGTTCCATCCTCTATCAATTCCGCCTTTCTTTATTCGCTTTTCTCTCTCTGTCGCCATTCTGGTTCACTCTAGGCTGAATCTTGATCCTTCAGATTTTGATGCTCACTCTCTTGTCCACAAAGACTTGGGTGGTTTCAACGGTCAACACTACTTACCAGAGAACCTGTGCTATCCGGCCACTCGTATCTTATGCGGGAGGAGATTCTCCGGTGATTTGCCGGTGCTCCACATCACAAGAATTGTCTTGGAATAGCAGCAGCTCGATGGATTCCTTTCTCTTGCAATCGGTCGTCTTATGGAACTCAGAGAGCTCTCTCTCCCCGACAATCACCTCGTTGACAAAAATTCCTTAAAAAATCATTGATTGCCGGAAATTGCAAATCCTAAACCTGCAAAACAACTGCTTTTCTCGCAGAATTCCATTAGAATTCTCCTCGCTCGTAAGCCTCTGATCCCTTGATCTATTTTCAAATAGCTTTTCGGACGATCTGTCCAACAGTAAAAGCAGTGGTTGTTGCTCCATCGAGACTCAGGTTTTTATGTGAATAGCAGCGACAATAAGCTTTTTAATTTAGGGGTAGTAGCATATAAGGGCGACTTTTGGGGTTTAATATCAACAAAAATAATATATTTAAAAAATATTCAAAAATGGGTTAATTTTTTAAAAATAATATCAATAAAAGGCAAAAGCATTGTTCATCATCTTCATCTTGCCATTTGTTCATCAGAGCCGCCACTCACTGCCGTCCGCCACCACCTGCCACTGCCGTCCGATTTCGCTCGTTGCCGCCTTCGCCCACCTCCACCTCCACCTCCGGCAACGTTGCCGGAAGTGGCCGGAGGCAGAGGTGGCGGTGCTGGCGGCACTGGTGGTTTCTCTGTCCAACACCGCCACCTCTGCCCATCTCCGCCTCCGCCTCTGGCAACGTTGCCGGAGATGGGTGGAGACAGAGGTGGCGGTAGCGGCGGGCAGAGGAATGACCACCAACGTTGTCGCCGCCACCTCTGGCAGTGTTGCCAGAGGCAGAGGTGGGTGGAGGCAGGCGGCAGACGGCAGTGGCGGATGGTGGTGGACGGCGGCTCTAATGAACAAATGGCGAGAAGAAGATGATGAAAAGTATTTTTGCCCTTTATTGATATTATTTTTAAAAAGTTAACTCATTTTTTAATTTTTTTAAATATATTACTTTTATTGATATTAAACCCCAAAAGTTACCCTTATATGCTATTATCCCTTTAATTTACACCTTAAACAATCAAATATAATCAGTGTAAATTTTCAAAATCAATCGATTTATATTTTTTCATCGTATAAAATTTGAATTTATACCTCAAACAAATAAAATTTTAATAAATAATGATAAAAGCCTATTCGGACTTTTGTAGTTAGTCAACTTGTATGTGTCCTTTCTTTATCTAATTTATAGCCATTAGTGAGAAATTAATCGGCCCCACTTCTAAATGAAAATAATATTGATAACAATGAGTAATGCAAGTCTGACTTTGTAGTTTGTAAGCTCATGAGATCGTCAATTAGCATCTAGCATTGCCCTTTTTAAGAAGTTGATTAAATAATTGACATGATATCCTTTAATCTATGTTATGTTTAAGCCCTATTCATTGTAAACGTATGCAAATTATTTATATCTTATGTTTTAAAAATTGATTTGGAAATGGAATCGTTTTTCCTTTTTGGTTTTCGGCCATTGGTTCAATCATTTATTAGGTTGAATGGATCAAAATGGTTGAATTTTATTTATAGTTTTGTTTATTAGGGGAATCAGAATAACTTCTACAACTAAAGCAAGGTGACTTAACATCATCAAAAAAAGTGGATAAGTACATCTCCAAACCACCATAACTGGCGAGCAAACTGATAAGAGCAGTTTCCAACTTAAACGAAATTTGACAGAGGAGGTTGCAAAGCCACAAGCCATGATCTTTAACTTCTAGTCACTCCAAACCAAACCGCAAAAGACGACATCATCTGTAACTGCCACCCAGCACACTGGAGAACTGCTGACTGCAAGCTACCATCCAAAGAACGCTGGAGAACTGTAACGTCCATCCAAAACTCCAGAAAACTGTAACTGCCATTCGAAATGCCAGGGAACTAAAATTGCCATCAGGGCGTCGGAGCAGTGTCACTGCATTCCAGGACACTGAAGAAATGTAATTTCCTTCCAATACGTTGGAGACGACAAAAAAGTGGCAACTTCCACCTGTAATTTTTGCAGAAAGGAGACTAGAGCAGGGACTCCATATCAAAATGCCCGCGGAAAGAAAGCAAACATAGAAAACAGGGAAGAGGGGAGAAACAGAGGTAACAAGGAGAGACAAAGGAACAAACGAACAAATGGTAAAAGGGAGAAAAGGAGAACAAAAGAACGGAAAATGAAAAAAAAACGAAAGAAGATAGAGAAGGAGAACAGAAAAAGGGGAAAACAAGAAAACACATGAAGCATAGAAATAGAGAACAAACTAGATACGGGAATAGGGGAAAACAAGGAGAACAGAAGGACAAAGAAAATAAAAAAAAAAAAAAGAGAAACAAACAGAGAAACAAAGAAAGCACCAAAAGGAAAAGAAAACCTCGAGAGATCTCGAGAGTAAACCTCTCTGGAAATAGAGAGAGGAGGGGGGATGACCCCCTTTGGGGAGTCACCCCTAGCAAACTTCTATATGGTGGACAACGAACAGAAGAGAGACAGGCGCCCCACAGCACATCCCCTCTGTGCATTGGAAACATTTATCATGCTTTTCATGGGGAGATATATTCCAATGCATGGAGGGGATGGACGGTGGAGCGCCTGTGGGGCGTGTTATTTGGGCAGTCGATCCCAATAAATAATTTTTTGGAATTTTCATTGGACAAGTTATCTAAGGGGTAAATGTGTATTTTGATAAAACTTTAATTAAGATGGTTGAAATTGCATTAGTCATCTATACTGTGCTATTATTAAATTAAAGTATAAATGAGGGTATGAAATTTTTCTTGACTAAAATACCCATAATTGTGAATTGAGTTCATTACTAATTGTGGGGGTTGAAAACATAATTTCAACTATTACTTTTTTACTTCATTTAATCCTCTCTCATTATGTCTTATATTAAGGTATTAACTCCCATTCTCCCTTATTAAATCATATGTTAAAGTTATTTTTTCACTAATAAATGCTATTAATTAGATCTATTTTTATTACTCTTAACAATACAAATCCATGTGTTTTAAAATTGACTCGTAAACAAAACCATTCTTTCATCTAAGTGGTGGCTAAGCAATCCAACCATTTGAATCAAAATGGTTAATCCATAAAGTCATAGTTAGTGTTGCTGCCAAATATGAAGCCAAGGGCAACAATGTAATTTCTAGTGTTTGAGGCCGATGGGTTCAACCTACTGAGACAAACCAGACGTTAGAGGTCCCAGGAGTTATCCCAAGGGCGAAGAATCCGGCAATCAAGTTAGCCGAGGGTTGTGAGGGGTCGAACCAAGCAAGTGAGGAAACTTGGAGCTTAAGTCTGTGTCTTTACCTCAATGTGGGAACCTCTTTTATAGCCAAAATTGCCCTAGAAGAGGAGCAGTTGAGAGTGGTTGATAGTAGTTGATGATGGACGACCAAGATGCATTCGACCAACATCACGTGTCAAGATCTGCAGGTCGGTCAAATATTCCTACATCACTTGCCCCCCACTATCGAGGTTGTAGTGGCCAAGGTTAGTTGGCAAGTTGGGTGGAGGCCTCGGCTTCAGCCAAAGAAAGTATGGCGGATAGGGATGGCAATTTTCCCCATTTCCCTGATCCCCGTGGCCCCAAATGTGGCGAGGATGGGGATGGGGAAATTTTCATCCCCATTAGTGGGGACGGGGTAGGGACGGGGAGAGCACTCCCCGCCCCATGGGATCCCCACTAATATATATGTATATATGTATGCATACGTTTTATATATATATATATATATATATATATATATATATATATATATATATATATATGTAAACATACATCTATATATTAATATTTTTAAAAATATGGTTGAATATGTTTGAATATTTTTTCATAGGATTGAAAATTTTAATTATTTTATTTTTATTTTTTAAATAAAATAAAACATAAAAACAAAATGGTTAGTATTATAAAAAATCATGGGGAATGGGGATGGGGATGGGGATAACCTTGTCCTCGTTAGTGGGGACGGGGACGGGGATTCTCGCGGGGACGAGGATGGGGAGAGGCTCCCTGTCCCTGCCTCGCCCCGTTATCATTCCTAATGGTGGATTCACATAGAGGCGTCGGCCTCGGCTGTGGAGCTCTTCTCAATGGTTGTGCAGCTACTGCTCCTCTGTTCATCCTTCATGTTAGTAAAGGATCATTCCAGGGCGAGGGTGTGTGATCGTGGCCCATACGAGCGTAGGCTATTCGGGTGCATTGCCCGTGCCCCATATGGGTGTTGACATCATCCATCATAAGGTCCATACACAGGGTGGGTGTAGACACCCAAGTTTTGTGCTCTTTAGCCTTTCTGTAGTACTTTTAGCTTCAAGCATGCCTCAACTAACCTCTTAGTTGACCCAGGGGTATTTTTGGAAATTTACAAAGTTGGGGTCTCAAGGATCCAAGACCATAGGTACGTAAAGCCCAAAAATCTGAATTCGATGACACCAAAATCACCCAAATCTAACACTATTTACCCCCTTCATCTTTAGACCTGAAGCCAAAATCGATTCTGATCGTCTGATCAGAGTCATTTTGATCCTGAACCTCATTTAACACCAAACCAGAAATCCAAAACCATAGGTACGTAGAGCCCAAAAATCCAAACCCAACGACATCAAGATCACCTAAATCCAACTCTGTTTACCCCTTCATCCTAAGACTCGAAGCTGAAATCGATTATGATCGTCTGATCAGAGTCATTTTGATACTGAACCTCATTTTACACCATATCAGAAATCCAAAACCATAGGTACGTAGAGTCCAAAAATCCAAATTCAATGACACCAAGATCACCCGAGTCGGCACTTTTTACCCCATCGTCATAAGACCCGAAGCTAGAACCGATTCCGATTGTCTGATTGGAGTCATTTTGATCATAAACCCCATTTCACATCAAATCAGAAATCCAAAACCATAGGTACGTAGAGCCCAAAAATCCAAGTCCGACAACACCAAGATCACCCAAATCCAACACCGTTTATCCCTTCATCTCAAGACCCGAAGTCAGAACCAATTCTAATCATCCGATCGGAATCATCTTTGATCCTGAACCCTATGCCTCATGAAATTTGTAACCCAACCTTATAGATGGATAGGTTTTGAAATTCTGAGTCCAATAGTCCAAGATCATCTAATTCCGACACCGTTAACCCCTCTATCTTGAGACCGAATGCTAGACTCAATTCAGGCCTTTCGTTTGGAATCCCTTTCACTACAACTTCAAGCCTAGGGCATCCCACGATCAAACCTTTCTCCCAACCTCTAGATTGATTGAGAGGATGTCCAATTTAGGTAAATTGGTAAAATCTTCCACTCATTATCTTGATTGATTGAGAGGATCTCTCCCAAAGTTGTCTTGACAGCCCATTCTCTCAATCAATCTCCCTCCAAAAACCCTTTTAAGCCTCAGCTTTTGATCTTTCTTGTCTCTCAATCTTAGCCCTTCATTCCATTCTTGAATCCTCCACAAAAATCTATAAATACCACACATTTTTCACATTCTAGAAACATAATCTAGCTTAGGGAGAGAACTCTACCCCCATTAGCCTAGAGAATACACCCTTCATGTCCTAAGCAACCCCAAGCTTCCCTAACCCACGTCTACACACATTGGCTTCACACCGACCTCACAGCATATTCCCTGCACATCGGGAACATTTTCCATTCTTGTTTATTATTTTTCATGGGTGGTTTTCTCAATACATGATGGGATGTGGTTGTGAGATCAGTGTGAGGAGTGTCTTGTCAGGAGCATATCTCAATTCATCCAATGGTCCCAACTCCCCAATGTGCAAAAAGGTATAAAAAAAGTTATCAGTGGCAAACAACGAACTCCAAGACATTAATGGGGTAAATTGGTGAAAATCTCGGAATGCAAAATGAAGGCAAATTTTATACTAACCATATACCCTCTTCAATATCATAAGAAATGGAAGTATGCTCCAGGAAGGGAAAAGTAGGGAGCATATCATTTATTGAACTAAATAGCTTACAATAGGCATACTAAATTAGCATGTTAATGGTGCATTTTGCCTATCCGAGAGAGAGAGAGATTTTAAATGAAAGTCCTAGTGAATGAGTGAGTGATCATGTCCAAACTAATCATAAATTACTCCAAAGATGAAGATGATTTTGGACATTGTAATGGCTCTTCATGAAGGCAATTTCATTTGTATTGCTGCCAAGGATGGATCGAGGGCAACAATATAATTATGCTTCTGTAGACGAGGGCTTGCTAATGTGTCCGAGGGATAATAGAGCCGAGGGCCTGTAAGTCCGACCTGTGAAGGAAGAAGCACATCAGAGGCCCCCAGTGTTATCCCAGGGGCAGAGACTCCGACGATCAAGTTAGTAAGTGCGTACTGAGGGGGTGGACGAAACCTGAGTAGAGTAGCTCAAACAAGGTCAGATGAGGTCACCAGGGAGCTAAAAAGATTAGAAAAATAAATGCCAAGATAGCTTACCTAGGGAGTGATGCCACTTATTTATACTTAAACCTACCTGGAGTTAGTTATGAGCGGACGGCCAGGATGCGATCCAACCTGCATCACATGTCCTCATCCTGGACCTACCATGCATGCCCCTGCCATTGTTGGAATTGTGTTGGATGCCTACCTGGCATGGCCCACATTACACCTCTATTTATTGGATACTTGGAGTGCTTCAAAACTCTATGTTGAAAAGATGCAGGATCATTGAATCATTCCTTACTAAAAACATAAAAACCCTAAATGGGTAGTAGCCCAAAATGCCTTCAATTTATGTTGATGGGCCCCAAAAAGAGAGAATCCACCTACGCCTCTGTAGTTTAGGACTCGAGAGGGATTCTTTCCCCACATTGAGGCAAGACCAGCCACAAGGGCAAGGAACTAAAGAAGCATTTCTTTGGATTGAAGGCACCAGCATAGGGAGAGGAATATCAAAGGGTTACTCTATTTTGTTTATATAATACACTACATATCTTATCTTCCTTGGTTAGAAGAAGATTAAGGGTTAGTTTTTCAGAGAACCTGTTGGGGTTTTATTCTGCTTTGAAGCAATGACTTCAGGAGGAACCAAATCATTCGCATTCATCCTCCTAACTCTCAACCTTTTAATGTATGGTATCGTCGCCATGATCACTGGACGGTCTATTAACTATGGGATCGAGCATACTCATCGAATAGGTAAACTTAGATAACTGCTATCCACAAATTGTTCCCCCATCTCAACCCATAGGACACCACTGCCTTGTATCCGGAACTCTCCTCATAAATGATGAGGGAGATTTTTCCAATGCTGTAATATCCCATGGGTAGAGATATAAGAACAACTCGTGGGCAGCAGATCCAAGCTCGATTTAGATTGTAACCGATGCTTTGGTCATTTATGACTTTGACTACTGGGTTTTATGTATAATCCAGTGATAGTGATGCTATTTACATTTCACTCCCAAGTCTCAAGCTCATGAGCCAATCTGGTTCCTTTGACCTTGTTTACAAAAACCCATGAAGGCATATGATATTCCATGACCAGAGGGCTACTGGTTTGACTGAAATCATGAACCGATAGCTTGAATTCAATGGCTTAAAAAGGTTTAGAACATGGATTCCTTGACCTTGGTTTGAAAGAAAAGGTAAAGAACCTATACCCCTTTTCTTTCAAACATTTTTTCCTTCCTTTCTTTCCTTTCAAACCAAACAAGGAATAGAGTTTCATATATATAATGTAGGGGGGAAATCTATGATACGGGAAATATATGATATGGAAAGAGTTTTGACCAATCAAAACTCACCTATGAATTTTGATAAATAATACCTGATTCACTACCATGCTTATGATTCTAATTTATTGGTCACTTGCTTTTCTGATATCATATCTTTTCCATATCATAATCAAACCCATAATGTAGGATTTATTTTTTTCATTACATAATAACTTTGGTTGTAGGGGCCAACAACCTAGGTTGTTGAAAACGTTTTTGGGCATGACATGTTATTATCAGTGTGGCATAAAAGAATAATTGTATTACATTTTTTGGCCAAAAGACAAATAAGGGCATGAATGGGTTAACGTGTCATAACTGATAACATTTTCAACAGCCTAGGCTGTTTGGTCCCAAACAGCCAAAGTTTTTTCATAGAGCAGGGTGCACATGAAACCCACTGGTCATACCATGGAGAGTTAGTAGTTATGCGAGTTTGCTCTTGTGTCTCCAATTTTGGAATGGTGCAGAGTGATCATTTCTCTCAGACTTCATGGGGCTACACAAAGGGAGATAATTCAGTCTCCCAAAACCATGGCTCCCAAGTCCCAACTCAGGTGAAGACAGGAATTGACCCCAAATCTCCACTACAACCAGCTAGAGATCTTATTGAGCGAGTTGACATCTTGGCCAAACAACCATCTCAATTCTCAATTACAGGGTGTATGGAGTAGGGGTGGATTCGAGCCGAGCCGAGTCGAATAGCTAGCTATTCAAGCTCGGCTCACCAAGGTAGTACGAGGCTTGAGCTTGGTTCGAGCTCGGCTCGGCTCAAGCTCGACTTGAGAAAAACGTTTTATAAAAAATTTATATAAAAAATTTTTTTTATTTGATATTTATAAAATTAAGAATTATAATAATTAGTTATTATTATATATAAAAATTAAAATATTATATATAATATTTTTATTATATATATTATTTTCTATAATTTTATTATTATTATTATCTATTCGAGCTCGGCTCGATTAATAAATGAGTTTGTAAATTGAGCTAAAACTTGGTTAAAATCAAGCCGAACTGAGCTTTTCACGACACAAACTCGAATAGCTCATGAAAAGCTCGACTTGTGACCACCCCTAGTATGGAGGATTATGAGTGGAATCCGGATCTGCTTATCTACTACCCACACCTCTATTCACAAAAACCTACTCACTAGATACCACAACCAGACACATTGGGAACATCTCAGTTGTCATTCTTGGGAAGGTGTTTCGGGTGCACAACAAGTGTCTTGTGGGTACCTATGTGGGTAGCAGATACGAGCTCTTGGGTTTTTATTTAATTTTTTGAAATTAATGACCATATATGCTAATTATTCTCTCTTGCATATGTAGTATCAATCCCAGCCCACCTATTTCCAATATATTTTCCAATTGGAAACATGGCAACAGGCTTCTTTGTCATTGTCTCTCTCATAGCTGGACTTGTGGGTGTTGCCACCTCAATTTCTGGGATCAATAATGTCATTCAGTGGAATGTGGCCAGCGTACTCTCAGTGCCACTTCTTCTATTCTCACCTGGGCCCTCACCCTTCTAGCCATGGGGTATGTGTTCTCTTTTATTTTTAAACTTCGCTTCTATTGCATCAATGATCAAAATATCATTATGGTTGATACCAATGATACCAAAAATTAAGTAGTGGTGCATCAGACCAATATTTGTTTATTTGTTTATTTTTTTACTTTTATTTGCATGAGAGAGATGCCTTTTATGTAGAGGTTCTCATGGCTCAGTTAATCGAATTGTGGGCTAATTTTTGAAACCGAATCGGGATTATCGGTAAGCGAAATCGAATCAAAGCCGATCGATTAACTGGTTAATTGGTTCAGTTAACTCAGTTTGGTTCGTCGGTTTTTTGGTTTTTTATTATTTACAATATTTATTATAGAAAAATATATAAATATATAATAAAATTCTAGAAATAAATATAATATTATATTTTAAATAATAAATAATAAATAATATATTATAAATATATATTTATATATAATGCATATTTATTAATTTATAATGTATAGAAAATATAAAATATATATATAATATAACTATATGTATACCATTCGGTTCGGTTAGCCACCGGTTTTCTATTTTGGCTAACCAAAACCCAACCGGTTTTCTATTTTAGTTTTTCGGTTTTTCTTTTGCTCATCCCTACTTTTATGATTCCCAAGTTTTCAACCCCCCCTATGTGCATTGGTGTATCTATGAATCCCCATAACCAAGGTTTTTTTTTTACGTTCAAAGTATCAATACCTAAAAGCCATGCACTTTTATATTTTTTTAGTTTTTTTTAAATTGATTTTTATATATTTGTTTTTTAAAAGATATGATATGATAGACCCGCTATAGGTATGGCATCAAAATTTTGATCCTTGCCCATGACCTTGGATATCGATATTTTGATCTTGTTTTTTTTTTTTAACTGAAAATGATTTCATTAAATAATAGGAATAAGATTTTACAAGAAACCCTTGGAGAGGCACCAGATGCAGCCTCCCCTAACCATTACAAAAGATCAGAAAAATTTTACAATGTTGCCAAAATAAAAGATCCCTAATAGCCCCATGTTTAGCAAGATAATCAGTCAAAGCATTTGCCTCCCTACCCACCCACTGATCCTGTTGATTGCTTCTTTACATTTTGGTGTTGGAGGCTTGAAGGTAACATAAAGCAGATGGAATATTATTTATGTTGCAGATTGGCATGTAAAGAGATTGATATAGGCTGGAGCGATACAAACTTGGTAAGTACTCCACTTACTGATACAAAGCGATACAAAGCAGAAACACCAAACCTAGTTTATTTGCAGTGCAATTTATTTAAATTGGTGCAAATGATTTTATTTGTTTGGCGGAAGTGCAGATAGAGTTAAATAAAACCTACAGCAAAATAAAGTGAAAATAAAAACAAAAAGATCAGAATTTGCATTTTTTTTTTGTATTGGCTCAGTTTGGAAGGAGTAAAAATATAAATATGTATAATACAAATACATATAAAATATAAGGTTTTGCATTCTACATATTTATATTTATACTCCTTCCAAACTGAGCTATAATGCAAATTAAATTGCACTACAAACCAACAAAGCCCATGGAATGCTTGAAAATGATGCAAACCTGCTTTGTAAAACAATTTTTTTTTTTTATGAGGAATGGAAATTGGAGAAAGACCTTTGGATTTAACTTTACTAGGGTGATGTTTGGCATCAATGGTGATTCTTTACACCTGATTTTGTGAAAAACAGTGATTACTAAAATCAATGATTTTCCAAAAATCACTCTTTTTTTGTTATTTGGTATAACTTCCTCCATGTCAACCGATATTTTAGAAATCACTTTTGAGATTGTTTGATATTGATTTTCAAGAGTGATTATTTTTCATTGAAACACTGAACACCTTCTTGTCCTTGCCACATAGGATGCCACCTCACCCAACAAAAATCGAAATCGCCTGAAAATTGGGGAATCATTGAATGTGGATCCGATGGTTTCAAGGATCGATTTTTTGCTGATTTCCCAGAAATCCGTATAATCGACCAACTAAACAAGGAAAAATCACTGATTTTTCAATTTCTGACATGGATCCGATGTGGCACCAATTTCTAAGAAATCAGCATTGATGCCAAACATCACCTAAGAGATTACATATAGGAAGTAATTCTAACCTGATTTCTATTCAAAATAAATGTAAGGGAAAATTCCCGATTAGTACCCTTGGGTCTAGTGTCACTTTGGTCCCCGAACTTTAAAATGTGGCAATTCAGTACCCGAATTGTCAAAACGTGACAAACCAGTACCTGTCGTTAAGTAGCTGTTAATCAGCCGTTAAATGCCATTTGAAAAAGACACAAATGCCCTTCGAGTGTCATCTAATTTTCTTTATCAACTATCCAAACATTGACAAAAAAATTAATAGTCCAAAATCCTTGCCTCTTATATTCAAGAAAGTTGGGGTCACAAGAATGCCCACTCAAATGTAACCCCAACTTTCTTGAATGGAAGAAGGAAGGATTTGAGACTATTAATTTTTTGTCAACGTTTAGAACTTTAGATGGTTGATAAAGAAAATTAAATGGCACTCGGAGGGCATTTGCATCCTTTTCAAACATCACTTAACAGCAGGTCAACTGCTGATTAATGGCAGGTACTGGATTGTCATGTTTTGAAAGTTTGGGTGGTGAATTGTCACATTTTAAAGTTTTGGACTAAAATGGCATTAGCCACAAATTACAGGGTAGTAATCGAAAATTTTCCCCAATTGTAATCTATAGCCAAAATCAAAAGTTAATTTTCTAATCAAACCAGTGAGAAGGAAGGAGGGATAAAATTTGGTGGAGCATTTAAGGAGACTCATAAATGTTTTTGAATTGCCACATCAGCAAAAAAACCAAAAGCCAATTCTTGAACTCTGTTTTTGTTTTCAAAGGATAAAATAAGTTGGCTTTGTTTCAAAAAACAATACGTGTTTTTATAACCAATAAAATAATGGTTTTTAAAACAAAAACAATTTTTTTAATATAGAAATTATATGATTTATAGAATGTGATGTTAAATAATCAGACAAAAACATGTTTTTAAAACAAGATTCAATCACATGTTTTTGGTTTCGATTTTGAAAACAAAAAAAATGTACAACTGAAACCGGCAATCTATTCTCAAATCAGATGGTTTTGATTTGTGTTTGAAACCGATTCAAGAAAAACAATTCACGTTGATTTTTGTATGCTTCCGACTTTTTATGTCATCACTGTGTGTGTTGAATTTGCAGCGGAGTATGGAAGTGTTAACAATCGTTCTCAGCGGTACACAATTACTTTATATGGTTGATCGACACAGAACCAGTGGAGGAAGAGTGTGAGATTGAAAATGCTAGCTGTTATGTCACTGGTTTTGATTCAACACTGGACCAATGTCTCGGCTGTTTCTACTTTCTACTAATGTTTGAAACGAATAAAATAAGTGATTATTAGGGCAAAATCTATGGTGCCAATTGCCAACAAAAGATGTGATTGGTTGATTTATTAAACGAAAAAATATATTTTATAAAATTGAATCAATTAAAAGTAAGAGTATTTAAACGTGTAGTAAATATTAATGAATATAATGAACTCATTGACAAGTGATCAAATTATCAGAATGGTCTATCCTCACAACTTGTTTGGTTCTGATGGAGATCAAAATTGGAGTTGGAATTGGCAGGAACGTGATCTCATACCCATGGGAGGGGGAGGGAATGACCATTCCCTCAAATGGAGAATGTTATGGGGCCAGCGGGCCATTCTGATTTCAATTAGGCTTTATAAAACATGAACTAATAAAAACATCTGCGGTTGCATCGAGATCATGTTTGTGAATCAAGAATCAGTGTTCAGCGATGAATCCACTGTTTGGTTGGTTGATTTCATTGAATAGTCCTGGATGAGGAATTACCATCTTTTATGATTTCCCAATTTTCAACCAATTACAATTTCTCATGAATGACATGGCATCAGATGTATGCCATTGGAGAGATTCACTTCATGAAAGAAATTACTCTTGAGAATGAGTCCGAATCTGCTCCTTACACCGATCTTACAACATCATGTTCCAGTGATACATGGGAAATATCTCCCATACATATAAATTATTATTCATGCGAGACGGTGGGATGTGGGTGTGAAGAGCAGATCCCATCACCTTGAGAATCACTACTAACAAATTCATTGCCTGCTCACATGGCAGAAATGGTACCCAACAACAACAAAAATTGATGATTTTTGAAAAATCACCCATTTTAGAAATCAGCGGTTTCTGAAAATATCGACAAGGAAGAATCAGCAATGTTGCCAAACATCATCCTAGACCCTTGTTCGTATGGCCAGTTAGGTGGCTTCTTTCCCTTGTACGATGAATCTTCAACAAATTCCCGCCATTTGACAGCAAGTAAAGATCCCGATAAACTCGTCTATACTCTGGTCTTACCTCTCAAAATCCAACTCAACTGGGAGCCTGGCACTCATGAGCTGCAGAATACATGTCTTCCCCACGGTTTTATCTCCATCTCTTTCTGCAAATTATACAAGCAAAAATCTTATTTCCGTAAGTCCCAGACCTCGATTTTCCTTGAATCGCTCAAGGCCTAATACACAGCTCTCATGGAAGAAAACCCTTAAACCATTGAAGAGGAGGAAGTTAGAAATTCGGAGTTCGACACATGATCCCGGTGAAACGGGAAGATGGGGGAAGTTTGTTCCGAAAGGAGCAGTAGCAGAGAAAATTTTTAGACTAATTTCCGGTGCAACTTCCAGTCCCATTTGCCAGTTCGTATCCTCGCCCACCACGTTTTTGCATTCGGTCGACCCCAGAATCAAGTTGGTAATGTTCGCACTCTTCTTATTCTTTACAACTCCTTATACTTATTTTTATTTCACTGTGATGGTTGAGGGTGAAATTTGACGGTGTGGTTTTTTTTGTTGTTTATTATATTTTTTTTTTCTTTTTCAATGCTGGAAAATTGGTGATTGTGAATCATGAGTTTGATTTTCGTTATTTTGGGTTGCTTCTTTTATTCAATTATGGCGTAGTCATCTTCATCTAAGCGACTAAGCCTTGTCCCAAATATATGGGGTCGGCGAGATGAATCCTATTTCACCATTATGTTTTTGTTCGGTGCCATATCCATGCTTAAGTTATGGGCGCTTAGATAATTTCTTATTACTTCCACAGAAGACCGAAAGCTCCTTCAACTTGTAACAGGCCATTTTTTCTGTAGATGGTCTTCTATGCTCATGATCAAACTATCTCAATATACTTTCTCTCGTTTTATGGCCTATTGACTTAGTGGTCAACTTAATTGATTGGAGTTATATTTTCTGGATTTATTTTGAGTTTTAAATTTTATTTTATTTTGGTTGGGAGTGGTGATCATTTATTTCATCCCAAATTAGGTTGTTTTTCTTTCTGGTATTGGATTAAGTTTATTGGCCTCTCTGGTTTATCTATTGTATCAGTTGAATCGACAAAAACATTTATAGAAGTCCTTGGCCCAAGTTTTAATCAAGATTTTCTCTATAGTTTTTTTTTTTCAATCAGTTGTATATTTGAAATTTCTACGCTTTAGTACTTTACTGGACTCTATCTAGGTCTATAGTTATGCCTGATGATAAACACCTTTGTGAATAAGTATTTGAATTTGTCCTATTTTTATGACTGTTCTCCATTTTGCAGGTATGGCTTCTGGCTCTTGTTGCTTTACCTGCCAGATCACATATAGTTATGCGCTTTGGATTAGTCATATATTTGGCTCTTCTATCAATTTGGATTCTCCCTAAGCATGTGTGGATGGTAAGTCTGTCCCTTAAGTAGCCAATGAAGCTTGAGCAGTTCTAGGATGTAAACAACTCCACCTGTTCTGCATCTCACATCATAATCCTTACATTGTGGTGAAATTTCCACAAAATTGATCTTACAAGTCACAAAAGTGGTAAAATCTTGTTATTGACATTTGGGAAATCTTGTAGGAGTAGGATGAGTTGGTTAAACTTGGGTGAAGTGGGTAATACCTGGACATTGCTCTGACTTGTTTGAGTTGAGAATTATATTGGCTTTGCTATCACTTTTTTAGCCTTTTCTTTTCTTTCTATTTCTATAATAGTGATGAATACATTTCAATGCCTTTTTGTAGGATCAATTGGGAAGAGTGGGCCTTCTCTCTGGGTTTTTATTTCTAATGCTGGGATTCGGCTCAGATGGTGTGCCTCCTCTGGTGCAGTTAAGAACCCCACCTGCAGCTATGGTGGGATTACCTGATATCCCTATGTCTTTGGGAGGTTATTCATATTTGGTTATGAAACTAGGGCCACTACAGCTTACGAGGAAAGGCCTATCAGTAGCAAGCACATCTGCATGTCTTACCTTCACTGTATGTTTTTATTTCCTTCTACAGTCTCGGTTCTTTTGATTTTTGAACTCATAATGAGGCACTTGTTTATAGACTAAATTCTAGTTAATTCTGAAAGAAAGTTTTGATCAGTTTTGGTCAATTAGTTGCTATAACATTCTGAGACCTATACCTTTTTTTTTCCTTTTTCTCTTTTTTTTTTTCATGAAAGATCTTTCAAAGTGCGAGCCTCTGCTTGACAACCACAACTCCAGAGCAACTTGCATCTGCTTTTGGGTGGTTTATGCACCCCTTGGCGTGCATTGGTGCTCCAGTGGCTGAAATTATCCTTACCCTACTACTTTCATTGAGGTTCGTCAATCTAGTTTTTGATGAGGTAAGATAGTTGAGTAGGTGCCTTTTTAAGAAACTTTCATAATATCATCTTTCTATAGAACTTTTCATCTCTTTTGGTAATTTGAACACTTATATTGGAGAAAATCTTTAAATCAATGATTTGCTCTTGAATTATTCATATACCATTGGCAGGTCCGCAATGCTGCATTGGGGATTGTAGCTCGTAGGATAAAATGGAGGCAGTTGACAGTAATGGAAACTATTGATAGTAAGTTTTGATTGCAATCATCATCATCATCAACAACATCAACATTATTCATGTCATCACTGTCATTGTTGTCCAAGCCTTGCACCAGCTGTTTGTGATCATGTACAGGAATCATATTCTGCCCTTCCATGTTATATTTTCTATTGAAAGCACAAGTCTTCAAATCTTTCTTTACTACCTAGACCAAACCCTTTTAACCCCTTGAGAAACATACAGAAATAGAAAAGAAAGAAGTTTCTTGGTTTCCTTACGATAATAACTTAATACTTCTTTCTCCATCTTCCTTTTTTTAGTAGCTAACAATAAAAGCAGAAACTTTACTTCTTAAAAGAAGAAATAGAAAGTATGCAAATATACAAATATCATGATCACAAGAGACATAAAAAATCCGTACCAATCAATAGCTAATTATTTTTGCTTTCTGTCTTTTAGAAGTTTTTCAATGTATTCTTTTTCTCTTGCAGTTTATGTCATATATGTTCGTCGAATCTTCAAAAATATTTTCAGTCATGCTGAGCAAATCTCCCAGGTTGGTTCTTTTTAGGCTCTATCCATCAAAACTGAAGGTTTGCATATTTGCTGGGTTAGTATTCCTCTTAGGTTGCTACGTTGACAAGACTGGCTTCACCAACAAATATGGTCTTGGACTGTGTTATCCCAGTTCTTCTCAATGCAGCAAGCCTTAACCCATAGGGGAGTCTTTCCATGCCACACTTTATTTTTGGTCTTAGGGTTGCTGCATTGGACTGTATTCTCTCCTAAATAAGAGATTCTTCTAATGCAATCAGATGGGGTAAAGGCTTTGGAAGAGGACCATGAAGATTGTCTTACTTCATCAAATCAGATAGCTTCCAACCAAGGCTCAAAATTTCGTCACGTATCAGCCGATACATATCGTATTGGGGCCTTCCCAATACGCCCCTACAGGGGGTGTATCGGGTCAGGCCATGGTTCAGAGGGTAGCCGGGACTTAAACTGACCCCTCTGAACTGGTTTAAAAATAAATAAATAAAACACAACAAAAAGCACTGATACAGGCTGATACAATCGATATTTAGAACCTTGCTTCCAACTTTATGCTTTATGATTTTGAGATGGATTCCAAGGTTGTTAAGTCATGTGTCATACAACTTTAGCAGTTAGCAAGGTTGGTGGTAAACTGGGTACAGTGTTTAGCGAGTCCTTATTGCCATAGAAAGCTTGTATAGCAGTTTGTTTGTACAGTTTTGTAGTGGACTTTGCTTTTACATCTCATCATTGTAATTGTCTACAGCTCTTCAACAAAATACTTTTGACTTTTACCTTTCCGGAAAAAAAAAACAAGGCACTTTAATTGGACCTTAAACTGCCAAATTTCCATCAGAATTATGCTATTGACATAAGGTGTCTTCTTGCTGGTTGCTGAGTGATGGAATCACAATTGCCACTATACCAATTGGCCTGCCCATCCAAAAGTTCTCCTGATCTCCTAATTATGGATTTTACAGGCAATGATTGTTAGAGGGTTCCGAGGGAAAAGCAACTATCACAAGATTTATCTCTTATCAGACTCATCAGATTCATCCCTTGGGATGGAAGATATAATTTCATTGTTATGCCTTGTTGCTTTAATAGGTGGTGCTTTTCTGTCTGAATTCTTTTTAACCTGATTCTGGCTTAGCCTTGGGTAAGTTCTCATCATTTTCCTTTACATGGTCTGCCCCGCTGGAGTGTTATATCAATACAATTCATGAAAGTTAACTTTCCTGCTGTATTGCAATAGTCAACTGTACCTGCCAGATCGTATATGCCAGTGGACGTGCAAAAGAAAAAGAGTATGCCGGACATATACAAGACAATCTGCCTTCTAAGTATTATGATGAAAGAAGCATCGGACCTCAGTTTCTTACAGGTTGCATCTTATCTTAAATGGTTTCCAGTCTTTTAATTTCTTTCATTTTCAGTCTTTTACCCCACATGTTTTTTAATCTTGTTTGCAGGGAGCAAATTGGTGATAATTTGAGAATCCCCTAAATGGGCATTTCCAGTCATTTAACTGGATGGCGCTTAACTTAATAATTTGCATCATGATACATCCGAAGATGTATTATTGACTTTCATCTATTCACAAAATTACGTGTGGCATTTGATTACTGTATAATGTCAGAAGTGCCTTTTTTATTTTTTATTTTTGCAAAATTTCGTTGTCAAGTATTGGATGATATGCAATTTTAAATTGGGCCACAAAGTGGCTGCTCTCAAAACCTGAAACCACATTCTTATGTTAGCCACAGATCTTACCATTGCAGGCCCCTACTGATATGCAATTTTCATTGGTTAAAGTGCACCGCCATTCCTAATTGTAAAGAGAAAGCTTTTGTTACATTCAAAGCTGATGGATCAGAACATTAATCTTACAGGAGGCCATTTGGATTAGCCACATGTGTGCATCACTGCTTAGCATTACTGTATCTTGCACTTTTCCTTGGAAACATTGGTCTTTGAATATTACTGAAGTTTCTGTTTTTTTTTTTTTACACATACAATATTGAAAAGGGTTTTATATCTTTTACCCATATTTCTGCTGGATCAGCTGGGAAATGGCATGCCTCTTTATTTAAAGGAGAACGTTTATGGACTACAAGTATTAATATCTTGCCTTCCAATGGGACGTTCCGCTTCAGCCTCTTTGAATAAGCTTATACCGAGTCCACAGTGCTTCAAAGCATAGTTCAGCTCCCAAATAGGTCCTCACAAGATCCAACCACTCATGGAAATATTCTTCAAGGTTTTAAAAGGCCAAAGGCAGAGGTGAGGCAGTTGGGCATGAAATAGGTGAGGTGTAAGCTTTGAGACGGTGCGTCAAGTAACTCTCTTGCTTGGTACTATTTTTCCAGAAAAAAACGTTACTTTAGATTGTCTTAGAAATCGGAAAAGTGTGATCTAGAGCAATGCCAAATTCAATATTTTTTTAGAAAACGGTGCATTGCTACCAGTGGTGTAATGATGTGACATCAATGTGAACGTTGGATAATATAGACCATGTCGAAAATGTTGCTGCCAGCACTGCTACCAAAAAGCTAGTGAGAATACAGCCTGTGGCAGCACCGGTTTCAAAAAAAAACACCATTTTCTCTTACGACTTCACACGCCTAGCACCGTTTTCCGAGAAAAACGGTGCAGTATTCCCAGCACTGATGCCAAACACCTACTTGTACGAGACATATGCCTCACCAATTTGCCAAACCACCTCCCCCAAATTTGACCATTTTGGGAGTTAATGCAAAGTTTTTCTTTTTTTTTTTTCTCGTTTACTTGATTCCTGAACAAAAATAGATCACCTGACCAAGCTAATGTATTTTGCCAAGCCCCCATCCTCAAAACCAAAAAATAAAGGGAGGATCAATGGCACGTGATGTTTTGTTTCTTCAGTCAACACCTTGATCATCAGCATCTTAATCAGTTCACATATGCTGTGGATCAGAGGATGCTGTCTGTGTTTTTATTGGAAGGTCGGCAGATGTATTATCAAATGTAATAAAAACTGGTCTGTATCTTCATAGGATCAATGCTCACTATCAACTGAATTCTCTCGTAAGCTCATTTGAGTTGAGTCCATTTGGGAAGGGTGCAAATACAAACATACAAATATGTTCTTATCTGTATTTTTAAACCTTGTATTTGCACTCAATATATTTGTATTCACACTATTCCCAAACAGAACTGAAGCAGCGAAGCTACATTTTTAGCCGGCTGCAATTAATTGCAAAAACTTTGACTGACCATAAAAGCATAAACAAATAGTGGGGATTGTGGTTGAGTGGGGTTTCACAGTCAGACAAAACAATTTGTCTATTGTGAGTATTAATACTTTGAACCGTGCTCCCTAATGATATTAAGCTTTGACCCATCACCCATTCAACTAGAAAATCAGATTTAATCCTTACAGCGAATTATAGCCGTGCATTAAGAATATTTTCGTACTAATATATTTTTATTCATACAGAGATATTCTCAGTATATGGGGCTGTGAGAAAGTTGTATTTGCATTGTACATTTGTATTCTTTCCAAATTAAGCCTTGAATTCATCAACCTGTAATTTAGGCTAAGGTGTCATGCAGAGAAAGCCCGGTGGAACTGTTATTCAGCATGTGCTTCCTTACAATTGCGATGCAGCCATTGTTTCTGGTTTCTCCAATTTTGGGTGAACATATTTGAAACCACCATATTTTGGATTAAAACTATCGAGGAAATTTAGCTAGAAGTTCAGGTAATCCCGTAAATATTTACCTATTTAAAATTAATAAAGAGCAAAAAATAGATAACAAAATATACGATAAATATTTTAACATTTTAAACAATTCTGTAAAGAAAACAGTGTTGGATGCAAATTAATTTATGTTGAAGTTCATTTCTCAAAGAGCCTCAACCAGAAGCCAAAGTTAAAAAAAAAAAAAACAAAAAACGCTTTAGGTGTATCATTCTAATTGTGGTTTAAATTTGCAATCAGATTTTTTTCCTGGTTATTCAATTAGCAATCCAATAACACCAAAACTGCAGGAATTAAAGGTTTGTTTGGTTTGTAACCAGAATCAGAATCAAAATCCTTTGGAATCAGAATATGAATGGTCTATTACTATAGTCTATTTGGTTCAGAGTCTTCAGACAGGAATCAGGATGGGGATTAGAATCACCGGAATGAGATTTCATTCCCAAGGGAGAGGGAATACCATTCCATCATGAATGAGAATGAGATTCCAATTTTGCCCAACCAAACAGTTGGAATTGGAATAACCCATTCCAATTCTGATTCCAGACCCCTATTCCCAAACAACGGTAGAATTTTGATAGGATTTTTTATATGGAGTTTTCTTTTAGTCAGGACCAAATAGTCGGGAGTTGTTATCTTAGGATATTTTATTAACTAAAATGAAAAATTTGCAATTGGAAGGATTGATTTCATGACTTAAAAGAATCATTCTGGAATCGTGAAGTGAGTCAAAATTTTGGTATATTTCGAGTGTGATTCTTCGAGGCTGAGAAAATCTCTCCATACGAGATCTAGGCATGCAGTCACACTAGTAATTGATGGAATTGGTTTTTGGAAATCAAAGAAAAGGTTGTTTTGGTGTTGCTTGTTTGAGCTGCTCAAGAAGTTTTATTTTTTAATCTATTAAAAATACCATGTACTGATTGGTGCGATCTATACTCATTGAGGAAGAAGCACAAACTCCTTCAACCATCTTCTGTTTTTAACCATTTATGAGAGATTTTGATCATTCCACGGTTGCACTAAAACAAAGAAAGATAAGAAAACCAGAAATTGAAGTGTTAATGGGATGCATATAGAAAACTTATCTGTTAGTAAATACTAAAAAATAATGTGTTAAAACTGCAAAAAAAATCCCTACATTTTGCAACATTTTCTTTTATCAAGTCTCAGTGAAGTGCCAGAATTTCATGTATTTAAAAAATGTCTCAAGTACAATGGACTTTTATTTGTAACTTGAGAAAAAGATTATAATGGACAACCTTCCCCATTTTTCCAACTTTCTTTTTCATATTTTTACAAAATTATTCATGATACCATAACCATATTTTGTAATAGATGCTAAATTGTAGATCATTATAAAAATTTGCTTGTTAGGGAAAGAAAATGATGAATTCTTGTCCATTATTTATAAATATGATCTTTGAGTTCAAATACATTCAAGAATGCGAGGGGAATGTGGGAGAAAACTTACAAATCCATGAAGCTTGGCATTTAAATCCTAGTATATGTAGGTATAGGCACCCCTATTTCTGCTGTAAGGTTTTTATAAGCATTCTGCAGTCTTCGAGTCACCGGTCCTACTTTTCCATCACCAATGACACGCCCATCAATCATCACAACCTGGTAAAAGAAACTCTCATTCATGATTATGAAGTATTTATAATGAAGAATTATAGTATTGTCAGGAAGTGCATTGTGAGGTAGAAAGTTTCCGTAACAGGATGCATGTAGGGCCAGCTAGATTCTAAGGTGGTCAGGGAGTATAAAGTGTTTGGAACCACAAATGAGGATTTATTCCATCTTGTTGTGTTAAAGAAGTTCAGGAAGGAGTTGGTGTCGTTTTGGCTTGAATCAGCCTGATTATCCTGATATTATCACATACTGGATTTTGAACTTGCTGGCTCCCGACTGAGCTAGAATGGAATACTTTTCATGTTGCTCTCTTCTTTCTTAGTGATACTGGACATAAGTTTAGTCTTTTTTCTGGATGGCCAAAGTTGAACTGATTGATGTTCATATGAGGTTAGACAAAATTAGCATTGATGCCCCCTAGGACAAACCTGCCTTCCCAAGACTGGAGCTGATCATTGCAAACCCATGCAGGATTTGGGGTATGCCAAATGTATTCAGACTAGAACTTTTGATAGGCATGAATTATACTCTTTTAAAGAGTGAATCATCAATTTATGTGTATACCAAGGAAAATCTTACACTCACAATGATGTCTGTATATTTCATTGCATTAATTTACTGGGGTGAAAAAAAAGGAGGAAAAAACTTACTGGGGTGAGTTCTCCCATGGTTCCTGTTGTCCATACCTGCAAGTGAAGTGTTCTTGCTGTCACTTAGAGGATACAGTTTGCCAAAAAAAATGCACAGTAGTACAATGTCTGGAATGTATAGATGTTCATGGGATCAAGCTTGCATTTGGTTGGAACCAATAACATGCATGACCATGTGGAAGAACCAGTACATTGATGTCTCAACTTTTCCTTTATAGATTTATATTGCTGTTTTGAAAATACTATTTATGGTTAACTCTTGGACTTACTATATATAGCAATTCTCATAAATTACTATTTTTAGTAATTTCTGGTGTCTTTAAATTAAAGTAGCTTTCGTTGGATTAGGAAAGTGTTATTAGAGTTGTTAAGGAGTTGGAGTCCTTATTTAAGTGTCCTAATGGGTTAGTTATGGATTAATCTTAGTTCTAAAGTAATTAGGAGTTGTGTTGGGACAAATTCCTAGTCCAAATTGGAGTCTGAAAGGGAGCATCCGAGTTAAAGAAGCGTGATTTGATTAAATAAAGATTGGTTAAGTGAATTCTGGTTGTTGCTCCTCCACCCCCCCCCCCCCCCCCCAATTTCTCTATTTTCTCTTTGCTGTTCTCCCTAACAGCAAGAGTTCACCTCTTTCTTCTAATTTCTTACTCATTCTTTGGTGCACAACAAGAACCCTACTTTCTTTTCCCTCCATATTCTTCATCTCTAAGACTCTGATCACCCCCACAGCCCCTCATTCACCCCATAAAGCCTGCCACCATATCCTAAATTAGTAGGATGAACCTAACCCATCCTACATTACCAAGCTAAAACCAAATGCTCCAGAAATCATCTTCATCTTTCTTATTCATCTGTTCCGTCAAGATCATCCTGATTGCGGTGCGCTGGCACATGAGATCCTCACAGTTGGGATCAAGTATCGAAACCTGCTTTCTCATTTGTAAGTCCATAAACACCCTTCTGGCAAATTCCTCCTCCCCACCCATAAAAGGAAAGGGAAAAAAAACTCAAAACTCTTACTAGCCTGCACTTCCTTGTCAACCACCTCCACCTTTAAATTAAAATTTCCTTCTTGACAATTTGTTAGCATCAATATAGAAACACCAGGCTCCTGACTCTTCTTTCCAATTTCATTGTCTTTATCCAACTTCGGTCTCCTTTTATCTCTTTGCCTAGAGGATTATTCATGAGAGAATCTTGAATTTAGTCATCCTTCACAACACATCAAGAGCACTCCCCTGATTTGTGGTGTCAAAGACTTTTTCTTTGACTGACAAATATGAAACATCTTTTAAATTCCATATGGACTTTGTCTTTGATGTAGCTGCCATCTGATTCTCACAATGTCCCCATGAAAACCCCCTTTGATTTCCCTCCTCTTACACACCTTAAAACTCTTCTCTGAGCCAGCTCCCCCTGAGCCAATTTTCTATCTACTAAAAAAATTCAAAGCTTGAACCAATCAAGCACTTGTAGCATTCTTAATCTCTTTGCTGCATTGAACTTTTTTCCTTTCCATCTCCAACTGTCTACCTATAGATGCCACCCCCTCTCCAATTCAACTTGCCAAGGAAGATTCTTGGGTTGACTTCCTAATCCGGTGCAGATCTATCCCAACCCTAGTATTAAAAACTGTTACGACTTGAGTCAAAGGAATCAGAGAGAAGAAGTCATCAGTCCTAACTGTTACAATTAAATTTGTTTCTTGAATTTTTATTGGGGATTTTTAATTTAAGTGAGTGTTCCATCCCTAAGCCTCTTATTAATCAAATTAGTAAGACAGCATTTTATTTTTTGTTGACATAAACCCTGATTTTCCAAACCTATATAATGCTCTAACAGACGTACCAAAATCCTCCCCATGTAAGCCCCTATAAAAACCCATGGAATTGTCAAAGTGGCCTTGCCAAATACTCTTCTCTTCATTCCCCATAACTTAGATTTATTTCAAATCTTGATTCCCCTAACTCATTAAATTGCAGAACCTTAGATCACTTTGACCATCCCACATTTAACTATTTACTTAAAAGGACATCAATCAGATGGAATTTTCTCCCAGGAGATTTGCATAGGAATACCCATTAAATAGTCGACGCTACCACAGCTGCATTATTATGCAATACTTGTCATATATCCAATGGCTATTCATGAGAGAAGTAGCATGCAGATTTGCATCATAATTGATGTTGAATAGGCCAAAAAACACTGATGTTGAATAAATAAAGGGTTCATGCAAAAATACACCACATTTTGTTATTGGTGATCTTTAGTGCATGGAAAAAAAAGGAACTGAGGTATTCCATGAGATAAATGCTGAATGAACCATGCCAATACAAGTCCAAGATCACCGATACCTGTGTCACTTCCTTGGAAGAGATCACCACAAAGCATGACTAGCATATTATTGGTTAATAAGCATATTGACAGACAGTGCTTAATAAGCATATTGCACTAAAATTATCTTGGAGTCATTTTAAAATGTGCAATAATTAGTGCAATAGGTGATTATTTTGCCTGGAACATTTGATTTATAATGGAGCTCGTAAGTCATTGATGGACAATTGCATAATTAAAAAGGTTTAAAAAGAGAACTGATATTATTATTTACCTTCTCCCTAACTGTTCTGTATCTGCATTATTATCTAACAAAGAACATCAAAGGAGAAATCACAGATGGGACTACTACATGGGCAAGGACTACGAGCATGTTTCCTAGCTCCAAAAAAGGAAGAAGAAAAGAAGTTTGGAATCCATTTGTTTCACACAGAACTCAAAATAATAAGAGAAATTTGGTTTAGAATTCTAATTGACCTTCTATTTGTCCAAGAAGTAAATAAAATGATAACCACTAAAAGTAGAGAGCCAAAAAAGCACCTCATCTGCAGTATGGAACTCAGATAAACTGATTCTTCGCTCCTGTAAGACCAAGTTTTCTTTTATCACAAGCTCCATCACCTGCAACATCAGGAGTGGTTTAGTTGACTTAATGCCAAAATCCAATGGCCTTTTACAAACCAAGACATAAAATAAGTGATTTACTGAGGCTGGCATTGTATGAGTGTGATATGAATAAAGAGAACTAGTAGGTCTTAGTTTACACACTTTTTTAATTTCTCCTTTCTTCACTATAAATCTCCAGTTTCATTAATGAGGAACCTGCCATCTGATATTAGCTCGCTGTTTAGTTCATCTACATTTGAATGGCACACAAAGAGAGGGAAAATTATGTGGAAGTGCTTAAGAGCAGCTATTTTGTGGATTGTTTGGGAAGAAAGGAACACCAGAACTTTTTGTGAAAAAGAAAGAAGTTTTTCAGAAGTTAAAGATTGTATTATGACATGGGCAATTCAGTGGCTGAAAACATTAAATCTCTTCGACACCTACTCCTTCAATGTCCTATAGAGGAGCTGGTTAGCAGTGGTTAATACTTCTACGAGGAAGAACAGATTTGTAGTAGAATGAATGCCACCTGGGGAGTTCATTAAGCTGAACTTTAATGGGAGTAGCCGAGGTAACCCTGGACCTTCGGGCATAGGTGTGCTGAGAAACAAAGATAGTAGTATTATATCTTTGTATTCAGGTCATGCAGGTTTAGGAGACTCTTTAAGGGCTGAATTACTTGCTGCTGTACAATGAATCCAGCTTGCAAACCAACTAGGAATAGAGCATCTGCTTATTAAAGGGGACTCCCAGGTGATTGTGGGTTGGTTGCAGGATCTGGATTCTGTGATCTGGGGTTATAGAGATCTCCTTAAAAAGGTTAAATGGCTAACAAGGAATATGACAGTTAGAGTTTAGTGGGTAGGCAGATCAGCAAACTCAATCGCTGACTCACTTGCAAAGCAGGGGTATCAGGCTTCTTTATTTTGGGCTACTTCGTAATTTTATTTGAACTTATAATTCTGTGACCAATTTTAAGGAAATGCCGCATCTCATGCCTTTCCTTGGGTTGCATGTAACTCTTATTTGCTAGATTAATAAAATCTTACTCATTTATCAAAACAATATATCAAAGAAATAACCTCATAGAGCATGCCCTATAAATATTACATGTTTCATAAAAATATGATGATATGAAGATAAAAAACAAAAACCTAGACATTTACATCCTGTAATATTCAAGAGCATGCCCTATTCATGTGGCTAGTCTGGTCTATTCAACAGGCAACACTCTGGATTAGCCAGGTTTTCATATCTGACGTTCACATGAACCTTATATTGTCTTCTACCAGGCTATTCCCCTATGCAGGAAAGTTTTTGATGAGCATGAAATACAGTTATTAAATTTTGTTTTTCTTTTCCAAGTAACAAATGAAAAGAAAAGACACCCTGTTCAGCTAGCAGCCATTGGGCTGGAACTTTCAATTGATGAACGAGTGATACGGTGGAAACATGGAAATGTGCCAAATCAAACTCTTCCCCAGAATGTATCATGATTCATGAGTACCTCTCCCCGGATATATAAGGCTTTCCAAATAGAACTAACACTACACTCGTACTATCAATAGGTTGATGTCATGAAACAGAATAGGAATGACACCAGGCTTTCCTTTACACCTAGCATATATGAAGGGGATTGTCTAAGTCATTTTTTTATTTCTTTGGAGGGTTCAATCTTGAAGTAGGGGGTAGGTAGAGAAGACTCTTTTTGGTGATAAATAAAAAGGAAAAATTTTATTAGAGAAGAAAAGTTACAAGAGGTGATAAGATTTCACCCACAATAAGAAAGGAGAAAAACTCAAGACCTAAATACAATAAAACCTCCATACCCCTTAGAATACAAACTTTCTCCTTCCAGACCTTAACACAAAAAAACCTCTTGCTACTCAGACCCAAGACCTTTAACACAATAAGAAAGGAGAGCAAGACTTTTTGATGTGTACTCTGAAGAGACACCTCTTACGAAGGTTTTGGGGAAGGGTTATGGAGGAAGTTGATCTTAGCATTTTAGGAGAAGCTAGAATGATCAGGATGTGGATCTATTGATGTTATTACTTGAAAAGATAAAAACAATAAAATGTTCTTTTTAGGAGGATAGAAATGCAAGATTTTGAATATCTGAACTTAATGGCAGCTTTTCAAATTAGACCTTTCCCTCATTCTTTGCGTCAATATGCAATTTATCTTTCCAAACTGGTTTTTGTGGAGAGCATCTATCAAATGCAAGGTGTCCTTAGAATGAGGATTTTGACAAGATACTAGTGATCAATCACTTAATAAATGGTAGAAGACTAATAACATATCTTTAGGTCATTTTTCAACATGAGATGAAGCTCAAAGTTGGAATACCTTAGACCAAGGTTCAAAAAATCGATACAATATGCTCCGTATCGGGCGTATCGTATCGTATCGTATCTTTTGGGTCCCGATACGCCTGTTTACATGTGTTTCGGGACCCCACTATTTTCTAATGAAAAATATGGGTATTAAACTACCCAAAACCAAATTTTGAAAAAATAAATAAATAAAAAAAAACATATTTCCGCGTGATTCAAAGTACCGAGACGCCTCTCTGCGTATCGGTACTTTGAACCTTGCCTTAGACCTATAGGAATAGCCGTTTGGAGATTTGTGTCCTTTACTCTTTATCATCCCATTTGGATGGAGCATAGTAGATAGGTATTTGATTATAAGTATTTTACCCTAGTAAAGGCAAAGGAGAAACTTTTGAAGATTAGAGGTATTCTCATTTCAAAGTTTTGAATGATGTAGATCCATATACAATTATTATGCCTGCCTATTGTGTGACCCTTAATTTTGGAGATTCCTCTATGAAATTTCCCATCATCTTTCATTCTTTCTATATACTTTCTTCTTTGTTCAGGGAATTCTTTTTCTTTCTCAACAAACGACCTTACCTCCGTTAGACAATGTATGCCCTTATCTCCAATCAAAATAATGTACATAAACATTTATTTGTAAATGGATAGAGTACATTGTTGTTACATGCTAATATTGGTATGTTTTTGTGTATTACCCCTTAAACTGGACACTTTAGAGACTCATATTAGTTTAGAATGTTCTCAACCATTGGATAGGCTTAGGGAATTTGTCTTGAAAAGGCCGACACTGGTGTGCTACCAAAGAGTTGGAGCAGCTTGTCTCAACTGCTAGGGTTAGACCCCAAGCACAACTAGTGGATGTTTATTATAAGCATTGAACCCGAACCAATTTCCAATTATGCCTTGGACCTTGGAGATAGATGGGCAAAACTGGAAAGTTACACATAACCCCAAACTTAGTTATGGTACTACACTAGGTGTTTGATAGGGTTGTCTTTGATATGCCAACCAGTGAGATCCATTAAGGGTCAAATACCTGGGTATGTTGGGGCAATTTAAGAATTCACTGAGTGGGTGATCATAGTGATAGGATCGACCCCTTTGTCGGACAAAGTGAATATCAGGGTTTACACTCTCTCTGATGGAAACCTAAACTATCGACAGTGGATTTCACTTATGTTTGAAATCTGGTTTTGCAAAAGTATTTATATGTTATATACTAGTAGTTTATGAAAAAGGTTTGCAAAAGGTTTTAATCCTGGGATCCATCTTAGTAGAGAGTGTGGAACTGCACCTTGCAACCAAGGGAGAGGTCCTTCCCTGTTGGGCAGTGTTATTGATCATTATGGGCCAAGAGGTTAAGTGTAAGAGACCATTACATGGCTGATTACCTTATGGGTTTTGTCTTACATCCACTATCCTTGGGTCTTCGTATGGTGGTTGAATCTGTTAGACAGTTTATGTATGCCCTTAGCTTCAATCTAATTTGATGTACTTTTGTTATTTAGTGGAAATAAATAAAGTGCATGTTTGATTCATGTTGTTTGGTTTAATTCTGTGTAAAACCCTAAAACTGGACATTTGTAGAGACTCATGTTAGTTTTAAATGTTCACAGCCGTTGGATAAGTCTGGGGAGATTTATCCTGCCAAGGCTAATGCTGGTGTGCCACCAAGTGTTGGGATGGCCTGTCTCAGCCATCAGGGTAAGACCCGAGGCACATGCAGTATGGGATTACTTGAATCCTTGAACCGGACCAGATTTCCAGTCTTGCCCTGGACCTTGGAGATAGATGGGCAAAACTGGAAAGTTACACCTGACCCCTAGACTCGATTATGACACTTCACTAGGTGCTGGATCAGGCTGCCTTTGATATGCCAATCAGTGAGATCCTTAGTGGGGATCAAAACCTGGGTATGTTGGGGCAGTTTGAGAATTCATCTGAGTGGGTGGTCATAGTGACAGAATCAGCCACTTTGTCGGACAAAGGGTAATGATCGGGAATGCACTCTCTCTGATGGAAACCAAACTGTCGGCAGTTGATTTCAATCGTTGGAATTTTGTTTTGCAAAATTAATATATTTACATATATATGTACGGTTTCAAAATGTTTGCAAATGGTTTTAATTCCCGGGATCCATGTGAGAGGAGAGTGCGGCACTGTTCCTTGCAGCCGAGGGAGAGGTCCTCTCTTGTCGGGCAGTGCTTGATCATTAAGGGCTGAGAGGTTAAGTGTAAGACCATTTAGGATAATACCTGATGGGCTAATCTTGCACCTGCCCACAGTCCCTGGGTTTTTATAAGATGGCTTGGCCCAGGGACCACTTAATGTAAGTGTTGGGCCCATAGGGTCCATACGATGGACTCAAGGGGTTCATTGAGTTTTTCAGTGAATTCGGCTGGGCCTTTGTATTAAAGGCCAGGCCGAACCCATGTGGCTGGTGTGTAGATCAATGCTTGGGTCCCACGCCATACAAAGAAGCCCAACTGGGCAGCAGATTGGAAGCTAATTAAACACTGAACACTTAATGGGCCAAAAGCCCATTTCGAGGTGGGCTGATATGATCACCCATCCAGGGGGCGAATTTTAGATTGAAGTTAGTAAAAGGATTGGGCTCTTAGCTCTATCCACTCTTAGAGACCAAATTCAAATCAGATTTGAATCTGGTAACCTCCTGATAAGATCAGGAGTAAGCTAACTCTATCTGGGAAAGGGATTAAGATCATCCCCTATCCAAATACTGATTTGGATTGGGATAACTCCTAAGGAGGAGATTTCTTAATCAAGAAGAAAGGAGGAGATATCGAACCAGCTAAGAGGAAGAAATATCAGATTTCGAACCAAGCAAGATCGCAAGAAGGGTTCCTGCGATTTGAGATTAGATCTCATACTCTCTAGAAAAGAAAAACAGTTCAGCCTTTTTCGTTTTCTGGAGATCTCCTCCTGCCGCCGCCATCTGCAATATTGCAAGATTCGATATTTGCAGAAAAGAAAGTCAAGAAACCAGTTCTTGACATCAGTCTTGCAAGAAAGACTGAAAGAATTCAGTGTTTAGTACATCCAGGGGATTCTTGTGAAGGATCTAGTGTGTAGGACGCACCCTGCTGGTTCTGTTCCATCCACAACTGTGTCATCTTCAGCAGGGACAGATCTTGGAGCATTCTTTGGGCGTGAACACCGACTTTGGGAGATACTGCTTCTCCGGATCAGGTATAATCCTCCCATTTATCTTTTGGTATAGATCTGGTTTGATTAGGGTTCAAGTAGATCCTTGAATATTGTATTCTAAATTTAGGGAATATGATTCCCAGTTGGGAGAAGGTAGGAAATTTTTGAAATTCGCCCACCCATTCCGCAACCTTTATGGCGTCCATTAGATGGATCCTACCATTCTTTCAGAATCCAAGGATCATTTAGGTGTAAATGCTGAGTCCAAACTGGACCAATGCTGATTTAGTCAAGGGTTCACTGCCTTGAGCAGTGAATTCGGCCTAGCCTCTTTTAGAAGTTGGGACAAACCCATGTGGGCTTGTATAGTGGCATGCAACACCTTGGGTCATGAGTCTTTGAAGTAAATGGGCCTAAGGCCCAAAATTAATAAGATTAATTAAGTTGTCACATGATAACTAAGTTGTCATGTGCTTTGGGTCAAATCTGGATTTGGTATTAGGTATGAAGCACCTATACTCTTAAGAAGATAAGGTTTATCTCTTAATAAAGTCCAAATCCAAATCAGGTTTGGATAATCTCCTAATTAGATTAGGAGAGTGCTCCATAAGGAGATAAAAGAGAAGAGGACAAACTAGGTTAAAAGTCTTCACACTCTTGCTCTCTCTTCTTTTCTCTTGTCTTCCAAGAAACCCTAATTCGACCTAAGCTTTCAAGAAATGATTTTGATCAAGCAAGTTAGTAGTTTTGGAGGAAACAGTGTTGTTGAACCGACTTCACCTATACATTGCGCCATCTTCAGTGGAGGCTAGTTTTAGGACTGATTTGGGCGTGAACTTCCACCTTGGGATCTATGTTTGTGGTATCCGTATCAGGTATAATTTCTCCTTTTGATTTAGTTTTAAATCCGGTCCGGTTCAGTACAAGATCAATCCGGAAAAATGCAGTTTTTCAAAATATCGGGAAATCGGTTCTCTAGTTCCAATGCATAAAAAGTGGGGTTGAAAGTCTCACTTGTTTCCACAAGTGTCTTATTTCTGCGAAACACCAAGCAATGATGCCCAGATAAATGGGGATACTACTTTTCATTTCCTAAAATGTTGAACACTGATACAATTATAGGTTTATGATAAAATATGCTTACAATATTCTTTTATATACAATTTTTTATGCCATCAATTCACTATACTGAAGAATGGGGATACAGTATAATGAAATGACATACACAATAAAGGAAGTTCATTTAACTTACTGTTGCCCGTGTTATACCAGGAAGGCAATAATCAGCATGAGGTGTCATCACACAACCTTTCTTCACTAAGAACTGCATTGTAAGACAGGAGTATCTTTCAGTTTGGATAAAAGCATGCTAGAACATGCATGCAATTTCAAGAAAATGAGACATAGGTAAATCTAAGGCAGAAAGTTTAGACTTCAGGGCAGTCTACCAACAACATTGTAATGCCATCCTTATACAACACACACCCCAAAACATTGTAATACCACTACTTGCAAGGTCAGTTAAATTGATAAAGGGTTTCAATTGCAGAAGTTTCTTTTAGAATATCTGACCAATCACATAGAAGAAATGACCAAAAGAAAGCAGCAGTTTGGTTATATTTCACATGGTTGTGTAGATTATTGGAATAGATTAGATGATCTGATCAGTCCCTAAAAAGTGCATCACATAGACCAAAATAATGTTGATAGGCCATCTATATGGTCTTGTCTAATGGAACTTAAACTCCCTCATGCAAAAGAAAGATCAACAAGAATGTGGTGAAAGCATAGCCTCACAATATTTGTTGCATTCGTTTCTGACACATAGCCATCCTTGTCTAGCATGATTGCATCATCTGCTTTTGCTAAATTCCCTTCAACCTGCACAACCCAACCAGTACAAATCAAAATCTAAGTGGTACATATACTTAAATACACACACATGTATCTGTGTATGTGTGTGCAGATATACAAATATATAGATACATATGTATTGTGTCTGCATGTTTACACCTCTCTCTCTGAACTACTATGGACCTGTACCACAAAAGTGGTGTCTATTACCATAAATTCAACTCCTTAATGAATGGCCCTGCCGGGATATATCCAGCCAGATAAATTATTAGAAGAGTTTGAAAAACTCATCAGAACCATACTATCATATCTCTAATTTGGATGGTAGAGAGGACCAACAATCTTGCAAAACTACATTCTTCAAGGGCCTAGCATCATTGACCAAGGTTGTTTGGGAAAAGAGATAAGCTCACTTAGATGCTAATGGATTGAATTATTCAGTCATTGCATGTTGGAATATGCATAGATCAAGAAACCTTTGCAATATTGACCATGGAATAGGACAAAACCTTTGCAAGTATGTTGTTGAGAAGATTGTTGTGGTGAATCTTTGAATCCAGATTCTGGCAAGAAGCACAAAAAGCAAGTCAAATATGCAAGATGAGAAATAACAAGGAGCACAATGTCATTTACTGTAATCAATTGATTTTTCTCCATTGGATGCAAGCTGATCTCTAAAACAACATCACCATTAACAATTGTTTGCATAACTCTGTTTAGACAAAAGGTGGGTACAAAATCCACTGCAAGTATGTCTTGTTATAGCAGAAAATGACCAGCTAGGTTCTTCCTATCCTCCATGTTATAATGGAAAATCAATTCATTCCCAAGGAACTTACATTTGGTGAATTCCGACGAGTAGTGGCAGTAACCAGAGTAATACCACCCGTATTGTCATAAACCGGTGGTTTCCACTCAGCAAGAACTGCATTGCCAAAGAAAAAGCCACTTTAGCATATAAAAGAGAATGGGCTAAGAAAAAGAAAAAAAGAAAACAGCCAAAGAAACGCCTGAATTGTCAATAAGTGCTCTGCTTAAAACTCTGATATCACCTTTATGACTCAGGCAAGTCCACCACAAGTTCACCAAGTTATTGTGAATTAAGAATTAATGACCATGACTGGGCTGATTTAGACTGATGTGGATACTAAAAGTTTGTCTTGTCCAATCCAAGCACAATCTGGTTTAA